>NC_059221.1:13804110-14104110 GCF_020615455.1 Coregonus clupeaformis | reverse complement strand
AGTCAGGCCTTAGCTTAACCACAAGAGTTTGGAAGGCACCCTAATAGTTTCCCCCAGGCTAACCCAGCCCACCGCAGCACAGTAAGGGGCTATGGAGGGTCAGCCAGGCCGAGCACCCACCAAACACACTCAACTGTCCTGTCCAACAATACACACCCGCACCCTAAAGGTCCAGCCATGGGAACACAGGCAGTGTTACTGAAGGGACAGTCAGACAGACAATCAGACAGACAATCAGTCAGCCAGTCAGGGGAAGGAGGACAGCAGCAAAGTATGGTAACACGGGGTCACGTTGGAATGAAGTGAGGAGAATATGGGACTACAAGTGACTACTGATGGAGCAGGAGGTCTTGAGGAGGTTTGAAAGAGACAGAGATGCTCTGGAGTCTAGTTATTACGCCAATATGACTGATGGAGAAAGCTAAGAAACACATAGAAAAACAAGTGAAAAGGAAAAAAAGTCTACACAACCAAAGAATGTTGAGAACCTAAGACAGACAGAGAGAGAGAGAGAGAGAATGAGAGAGAGAGAGAGAATGAGAGAGAGAGAATGAAAGAGAGAGAGAATGAGAGAGAATGAGAGAGAGAGAGAGAGAGAGAGAGAGAGAGAGAGAGAGAATGAGAGAGAGAGAGAGAGAGAGAGAATGAGAGAGAGAATGAGAGAGAGAGAATGAGAATGAGAGAGAGAATGAGAATGAGAGAGAGAAAGAGAAAGAGAATGAGAGAGAGAGAGAGGTTAAAACTGCCTGAAAAAAAGCAGGACAGGGTTTAACTCCCAGGCCAGTCATGAGGGGAGGTGGTGGAAGAGGTGGTGTGTAAAGGGGTCTGACATCGTGGGAGTGCTGAGGAGTCGGTGGTAGAGGGGCTGGTGGGGTTGGGGTGGAGGGATGGAGGGGGTGTGAAGTGGTGTGAGAGAGAAGTGGGAGAGGTAATGAGGTTGGGGTAAGGGGTAAGGGGGTGTGAGAGGGAAGTGGGAGAGGTAGTGGGGTTGGGGTAAGGGGGTGTGAAGTGGTGTGAGAGAGAAGTGGGAGAGGTGGTTGGGGTAAGAGGTGTGTGAAGTGGTGTGAGAGGGAAGTGGGAGAGGTAGTGGGGTTGGGGTAAGAGGTGTGTAAAGTGGTGTGAGAGAGAAGTGGGAGAGGTAGTGGGGTTGGGGTAAGGGGGTGTGAAGTGGTGTGAGACGGAAGTGGGAGAGGTAGTGGGGTTGGGGTAAGGGGGTGTGAGAGGAAAGTGTGAGAGGTAGTGGGGTTGGGGTAAGGGGGTGTGAAGTGGTGTGAGAGAGAAGTGGGAGAGGTAGTGGGGTTGGTGTAAGGGTTTGTGAAGTGGTGTGAGAGGGAAGTGGGAGAGGTAGTGGGGTTGGGGTTGGTGTAAGGGTGTGTGAAGTGGTGTGAGAGGGAAGTGGGAGAGGTAGTGGGGTTGGGGTAAGGGTAAGGGGGTGTGAGAGGGAAGTGTGAGAGGTAGTGGGGTTGGGGTAAGGGTGTGAAGTGGTGTGAGAGGGAAGTGGGAGAGGTAGTGGGGTTGGGGTAAGGGTTTGTGAAGTGGTGTGAGAGAGAAGTGTGAGAGGTAGTGGGGTTGGGGTAAGGGGTGTGAAGTGGTGTGAGAGGGAAGTGGGAGAGGTAGTGGGGTTGTGGGGTAAGGGGGTGTGAGGAAAGTGTGAGAGGTAGTGGGGTTGGGGTAAGGGGTGTGAAGTGGTATGAGAGAGAAGTGTGAGAGGTAGTGGGGTTGGGGTAAGGGGGTGTGAGAGGAAAGTGTGAGAGGTAGTGGGGTTGGGGTAAGGGGGTGTGAAGTGGTATGAGAGTGAAGTGGGAGAGGTAGTGGGGTTGGGGTAAGGGGGTGTGAAGTGGTGTGAGAATGAAGTGGGAGAGGTAGTGGGGTTGGGGTAAGGGGGTGTGAAGTGGTGTGAGAGAGAAGTGGGAGAGGTAGTGGGGTTGGGGTAAGGGAGTGTGAAGTGGTGTGAGAATGAAGTGGGAGAGGTAGTGGGGTTGGGATAAGGGGTTGTGAAGTGGTGTGAGTGAAGTGGGAGAGGTAGTGGGGTTGGTGTAAGAGTGTGTAAAGGGGTCTGTCATTGTGGGAGTGCTGAGGAGTCAGTGGTAATTAGCTCAATTAGTGACAAAGGCAGTGTAATAAATACCGACTTAGTGTCTGGGTCCCTGCTGGCCTCTCCCCGCGCCGCCTGCCATGCCGCCCCGGCCTGACGGACAATTCATTAAACCGACAAAATACCCCACCATCCAGGCGTGACGCAGCGAGTTAGCCCCCTACCGGCCCAACCCATTGTTCTAATTGTCTGGGCTGGAGTCACTTTGTGGCTCTCCTCCTCCTTACCCCCTCCTCTCCTCCTCCTCATCCCCCTCTCCCCTTCAGAAAACCCATAGAGTTAATGCCCTCTACCTAACTCTCTGTAAGTAGGTGATCGGCAGGTTGTGAAAAAAAGAGAAAGTGTTTCCATGGGTCTGGGTGGGAGGAGGAGTGGTTGGATTAGGGGATGGAGGGAGGTTGCCTGGGAGTGCTGGGAGCAGCAGCGATTGGAATGCAGGAGAGATGAGTCCAGGAGCCTTGGATGCGGGACAAAGCGAGAGTTAATAAGGAAAGATTGAAGGGGTTTGGCGACAATGGGCCGCCACCCGAGTCGAGATAAAATTGCTTCCGCGGATTATTGGGGAGAGGGTGCGAGGGTTGTGGGGTGATAGTTTGTGTTGTGTATGTGTGCGTGCGCGTGCACGCGCACAGTGTGTGTATGCGTATGTGCATGTGTGTATGTGTGTGTGTTTTATTCAGAGTGTCTTGTATTGATGGCTGCCCCTCTGGTTGGGTGGGGAGCAGAGGACCGGGGGAGGCTAGCCGGCTGTTCCCACAGTCTGTTCTGCTGCCGCCACCTTTGACACATGGCTCAGGGCTCTGCCAGGCGGGCGGCGGGGAGAGAGCATGGTGGGAAACCAACACTCTGCTCAGGCGCAAACAACAACAAAAGGGGTGTATTCACTGGGAACCAAACAGAAAAAAACGGAACGAAACTGGATTTGTCCAATAGAAACTATTGTTTTGGTTGCAAAAAGTTTTCTGTTGCTAAACGTTTCGCAACTGTTTGCTACGGTGTGCAATAATGATTACACCCCAGCTCAACAGCTCCTTGCACAATATAAATCTAGTAGTGTCTGAGCAGAGCAGACCAGACAGCCAGGGTAGGGAAGGCAGGATCTCAATAACACTAGGGTAAAAACAACAACAACTCAACAGCTTCACAATATCAGTTCACCAGCATATCTCTGAAGTCAAGAGAGATAGGACAGAGAGGGAGAGGTTAGAGAAGAAGAGGAGGTGATATGACAGAGAGGGAGAGGTTAGAGAAGAAGAGGAGGTGATATGACAGAGAGGGAGAGGTTAGAGAAGAAGAGGAGATGATAGGACAGAGAGGGAGAGGTTAGAGAAGAAGAGGAGGTGATATGACAGAGAGGGAGAGGTTAGAGAAGAAGAGGAGATGATAGGACAGAGAGGGAGAGGTTAGAGAAGAAGAGGAGGTGATAGGACAGAGAGGGAGAGGTTAGAGAAGAAGAGGAGATGATAGGACAGAGAGGGAGAGGTTAGAGAAGAAGAGGAGGTGATAGGACAGAGAGGGAGAGGTTAGAGAAGAAGAGGAGATGATAGGACAGAGAGGGAGAGGTTAGAGAAGAAGAGGAGATGATAGGACAGAGAGGGAGAGGTTAGAGAAGAAGAGGAGATGATAGGACAGAGAGGGAGAGGTTAGAGAAGAAGAGGAGGTGATAGGACAGAGAGGGAGAGGTTAGAGAAGAAGAGGAGGTGATATGACAGAGAGGGAGAGGTTAGAGAAGAAGAGGAGGTGATAGGACAGAGAGGGAGAGGTTAGAGAAGAAGAGGAGATGATAGGACAGAGAGGGAGAGGTTAGAGAAGAGGAGGAAGTCAGGGGAAAGAAAGAAGAGAGTAACAGGAATAAAGGAGAGTAGAGAAGGGATAGAGGGGGGAAGGTAGAGGAGAGTAGCAGAGCAGAGCAATTTACATTTACCCATAATCCTCTTGATGGAATTAACTAATTTTTTAACTGTCACTTCAATTAGTGTCCCAATACCTGAGGTTAACTAATGACTGTGTTTCCTGACTAAATTAATCTATTTCCCATTTTTATCCATTCAAAATAACTTAATTCAAACAATACGCTTAAATGGCTTTATAGGACCCTTAGCTCTGGGGAACAACTTAACAGACAACACTAGGGCCAAGAGCCATATAAAGTTAATTGAATAATGCCACTAATTAAGTAACTTGATAATTGGCCAAGACAAAACCACACTGGTCTCGGACTGTCCAATAAGGACTGACTGAGTGCCACTTTTTAAGAGAAGGGAGTATTTTCCAAAAGAGCACCTCCACTGCTGAAGTGTGTGTGCATAGCTGCAGGAAGTAGGGGTGCTGAAGCACTCCCTGAAAAATCTGATTTTAAAAAATAGTAGTGCACTGGGCCTTTACTAGTCTTGTATTAGCAGATTGATATAGCAAAAAATTGCAGCACCCCCACCCCCAAACTACTTCCTGCGGCTATGTGTGTGTGCACATAGGCCTCTGGTCAAAAGTAGTGCACTATATAGGGAATAGGGTGTCATTTGGGACCAAGACAAAGATAGCCAATGATATGCTGCTGACAGTGGTTGAACAGGAGCTGTGGGGTGCTTGGACTAAGAGTGGAGGAGAAAGAGAGCTGATGCACTACAGGGTTTGATATTACAAGAGGTGGTTTTAAAGTATGGTGTGTGTGTGTGTGTGTGTGTGTTTGCTTGTGTGCATCTGTGCGTACCTCTGTGTGTGTGTGTGTGCATGCATGCCAGTCTGTGTGTGTGTGTGTATGTATGAGGATGGCAGCTGGGAAGCAGACACAGTGCAGAAGAATTGCACCCTAGCAACTGACCTTTCAGCAGATGGCAGCTCCGCAGTAACAGCCACCCTACATCACAATGGCCCCTGCCTGGTAACATCTCCATCACTCCATAACCCCTGTCACAGAGGATGAGATATGGAGGTTGTTATTGGGGGAATGACAGCTTCAGAGGGAAAGCAAGACAGACATTCAGTCCTCTTCACCCCTCCAGACAGATTCTATGAAACCACTGTTTCCCGTGAGTGTGTGTGTGTGTCTGTGTGTGTCTATAACCACTTTTTCCTGTGTGTGGGTTTGCAGTGCATAGTGAATCAGGGTGGGAATGTGGACAGACAACTAGGCCACTGTGAGCAATCAGTATGATGTCTGTGGTCAGGCTCAGTGCCTCGGCCGTGGTAGAGAGAGGTGGACTGAGAAGTAGGGCAGTTAAGGTAGGAGGGAGGGTTGGTTAAACTCGGTGGTGTGTGTGTGGGTGTGGGTGTGTGTGTGTGTGGTGTGTGTGTGTGTGTGTGTGTGTGTGGGTGTGCTGTAATAATTCATGGGGCATTACCGGCCCCCACACATACAGACCATGACCCCTTGATTATCTCTATTGGCTTGACGGGACGGGCTGCTCCTTCCCAGTTGGCCTGTTAGGATCTCATTCAGACTAAATCATCTTCTAAACCACAGGACTGCTGCAGAGATAGAGTCCTCAATGACAACACAGCTATGCTCGCTGAACAGACTTCATACAGCCTGCCTTGATGCTTGCTGTTCATAGGGAGGAATAGGAGCTCCGCTTTAAGTATTGTTTGGTGTAAGGACAGGAGTGACAAAGCAATGATGAGAGGGTTCCCGGCATTGTAATAAAGAAGACAAAACATGAAATATTGCATTGTAATTGGAACTATCAAATGGCATGTTTCTATACATTGATCATTTACAGACGTCTTTGTGGTGAAAAACTGTGAGCCTCCAACAGTAAAACGTCACTATACATTCTAGAGATTCTCTGGTATGCCATCAATGTCAATCTTCTGTAATGGAAGGCGATTACATGTGCGTGTGTTTGCATTGTTCATAGACATGTGGCAGAAATGTTAACAACTAGCAACTTTGCTCAATCTGAGCACTGAGTGGGTGGAGTCCAGATGACAAAATAGCATGTGTTCTCTACCCGTCTATCCAACTGTGGATCTGTGTCTACCTGTCTACCTACAACCTACCTCATCAATAGGGCTCACACAAAGGCTGGGAACATTCAAATATCAGTATATCAGTGGGATATTGTCTACATGCAACCCGCTGCAGAATATAGTTAGAGACAAAGAGGGAAAATTGTGTGTTTTTGGTTTTAATTACAACAATAGTAGGCGAGGGCTCAACTCTGACACACTAGTGCAGGAATGTTTATTTGCTGCAGTTTAGGAGCAATGGTGGCTTACAGGAACTCTGACACATTCCTGTGTCACCTCTCTCTCTCTCTCTCTCTCTGACACACGCACGCTTATGCCCACATGTGAGTGTGTGCACACACACTGAGACACACACACACGCGCGCACTAAGACACACACACACACACACACACTGAGACACACACATGCACTGAGACACACACACACACTGAGACACACACACACACACACACACACACACACTGAGACACACACACGCACTGAGACACACACACACCCCCACACACACACACACGCACTGAGACACACACACACACACACACACAGACACGCGCACTGAGACACACACACACAACCACCCTGACCCTTCTAGTGCCTTTGCACATCCACTAGCACACACCTAAACACCTAATAAATGTGGCGTCTCAAACATTAGACATCCTAATCTGACATTTCTGACATCATTATCAGACATTGTGATACTGTGACTGACTGCCCTAGAAGACACTAGCACAGCAATGACTCAGTGGGAGATGTTTAATGTATCATATCATTGACTACACACTCCAAAGCAGGAGAGCCTTGCTCACGAGTGTGTGTAACCAAATACACTTTTGGTGTAACTCTGTATGACTGTGCATTGAGTGGGTGTGAATTTGATGGTAAGCACCTTTTTCATCAGTAAGTCAAAGTTCTCAGGTCCCATCTGTTCTCCTCGCTGAAGTGTCTGGCAGCCGGCCCCTGTAAAGAAGACATTTCTTTTGGCACCGGGTTTTTAACGGCAGTGACACAGGGGACAGCCAACCACAGGAGCCACACATCTTCCAGTCAGCATGCATGCTGAGAACTGCTGCTTGCACAACTGGCCCTCCTCCAATACACACACAGGAGCGAAAGCACATGAACGCAGACATCCACACAGGCAGGCACACACACAGAAGGAACGTTCACACACACACACACTCTCCCTGGTGCCCCCACCCTTTTCTCACTGCTCTGCTCACCAAACTCTAATCGCTTCCAGAGGCAGAGTTATCCTGTCTCAGCCTGGCTGACAATAAGGGAAGTCCCAAATGGCACCCTATTCCCTATCCACCACCCATAGGGCTCTGGTCAAAGTAGTACACTATATAGGGAATATGGTGCCATTTGGGATGCAGTCAAGGTTTGCACCCACCAAATATGTCCTCTCTCTTTCACCAACTTTATCAGGGTCAGGACTCAAGTTCCTTTAATATTAGGTGATTTAACCTACTGAGGCCTAATATTGTGACATGTCAACATGGCTAACTAGTCCTTATGTAGGCCATCCTAAGCATTTATGTGAGGCTGTCTGTAATTTAAATGTTTTGAATATAAAACTGTTATGAATGACTAACAATTGACGTAAAAAAATGCCGTCAGTGTAATGGCGATTCCCGGCATTTTCGCAGTTCATGATGCATCCACATAGAATTGGATTTCAGTTGATTTAGTTAGGTGATGTTTCCATTTATTACAGAATATAAAGTTCAAATACATTTTATTAAGCGCCTACCGTATAAAGGTGCAGAGAGGTGTATTCCATGCTGTTCTAGTGAGACGGTAAGAACCGCTCCACAGAGTTTTCAAACCGACCGCGGTCACCTCTCACCTGTTCAAACCACTGGTTCAAACACTTCTTCGTCACCTGTGTACCTAGGTCATATGATCAGTGACCTATCACCCCACGTGAGCCCCTAGAAGTGTATTTATTTTCTCTAGTGCAAAACAAGTTAAAACATCCCAAGAGAGACAACGCTGCTGCTACTCTGTTTACTATTTATGCATAGTCATTTTAACTCTACCCACATGTACATATGACCTCAATTACCTCAACTAGCTGGTGCTCCCGCACATTGACTCTGTACCGATACCCCCCTGTATATAGCCTCCCTACTGCTATTTTATTTTACTGCTGCTCTTTAGCTATTTGCTTTTATTTTTCTTAATTAACACTTTTTTAAATTTTTTAAATGTTTCTTTAAAAAACTGCATTGTTGGTTAAGGGCTTGTAAGTAAGCGTTTCACTGTAATGTCTACACCTGTTGTTCCATGGTGTGCGTCAACACCGATTGCCGAAACGAGACTTTCTCACTGTACCCCAGCATTTCCCAAACTTGGTCCTTGGGACCCCAAGGGGTGCGCGTTTTGGTTTTTGCCTTAATTTGATTCAAATTATCAAAGCTTGATAATTAGTTCATTATTTGAATCAGTTGTGTAGTGCTAGGGCAAAAACCAAAACGTGCACCCCTTGGGGTCCCGAGGACCGAGTTTTGGAAACCCTGCTGTACCCCCCTCTGCTGTCCCAGCTAATAAACCAGTCAATGCTGACATCTAGCGAACGTCCACACAAAACGCACATTGGATATGCACATGCGCACTGCTCTCCTGTCGGACGGAAGAGACTCATTAATTTTCCTCCCACTTCCGGCTCGTTCTCTTTCCAGCCTTCCATGCCACGATGGTAAGAGCTTTTCTGATTCTTCTACAGGCCCAGCATGTTGAATTTAAATATACAGACCAAAATACACCGGTGAATTTGTCATTTATTTGTAGAAAATACTCCTATGTAGTCCATTCTTCATAATTTTCGTAGAAAGGGTGTTTATAAGTGGTATTTTAGTTCTACATATGGTTTGCTAACTAGCCACAACAGGCACGCGCTAACGTATATGCGTGTGCTTGATTGCCTGCTATGGGTCGGATGTTGAAAGTCATGGATGTAAATTGTAAGCCGGGTGATCAGTTCCAAACTGTATATTATAGTAGTTAGGTGCATAATCAGTTTTAACATGTCTTCAAAGCCGTTAGAATAACTCGCTAACGTTATCAACATTAAGAGGATAGGAAACTAACTAGCAGTTTACCTTAACAAAGCCTACGAAATAACAGTTTTTCCAAGGAGTAAACAGGCTTCTTCTGAGTGCGGTCGTTGTCAGAATGATGCGGCACAGATGAGTAGGGAAACTAGTATCTTTGAATGCAGTTGTTGAGATGTTAAACAAATTTCCCCAAGTATTGTAAGTTACATTTAGATCAGATCAGATCTGTGGAGAATTTACGTCACATGATCTAGTCAGGTTGCAGGCTCACACAGTAGGTTCAGTAGTTATCTGAAAATAACTTCACATCTCCTCATCCACCTCTCCCCAGACTAAGAAGAGAAGGAATAACGGCCGTGCCAAGAAGGGTCGTGGACATGTCCAGCCCATCCGCTGTACCAACTGTGCCCGGTGTGTGCCTAAGGACAAGGCAATCAAGAAGTTTGTCATCAGGAACATTGTCGAGGCTGCTGCTGTGAGAGACATCACAGAGGCCAGCGTGTTTGACTGTGAGTAGCTGCTGAATGATGTCATCAAACATACAAATATCTAAGTTTTTTTGTGGCAAATTGAAATGCATTTATCTGGTGCGTTGGGAGGATTATACTGGGGGAAATGTGAAAGTATCAGACAAGCGCTTTTGCATTTTTTTCCTGTACACATGTTGTGGCTGTATTATCAATGTTCTGGCCCAGCTGTGAGGTGCCGTTGATCTAACCTTGTCCTTATTGTTGTCCCCCCTCTCTAGCATATGTGCTGCCCAAGCTGTATGTGAAGCTGCACTACTGTGTGAGCTGTGCCATCCACAGCAAGGTGGTGAGGAATCGCTCCACCGAGGCCAGGAAGGACCGCACACCACCACCTCGCTTCAGGCCCAGTGTAAGTTATAGGACCTTAACTTCACTAGGCGCTGAAAGGAGTAAACGGCCTCAATAGTGCACCTCCCTTTAATCAAACTACTGGAAGTACTGGGTTTGATGCGATGGCAGAGATTATGGAAGAACGTGTTGGGTGGACTTCTACATTCCAAAGCCATGTAGCCTAAAAATGTCAAGTTAAATTGACCTCAGCTAGTTAGTCAATTGACAAACTAAACTCATTGACCCATGGGGTGGCGCACAATTGGCCCAGCGTCGTCCAGGGTAGGGGAGGGAATGGCCGGCAGGGATGTAGCTCAGTTGGTAGAGCATGGCGTTTGCAACGCCAGGGTTGTGGGTTCGATTCCCACGGGGGGCCAGTATGATAAAAAAAAATGTATGCACTAACTAAGGCGCTCTGGATAAGAGCGTCTGCTAAATGACTAAAATGTAAATCTGAAAGCATGATATTATTATATTTATATATTATCTGAATCTATTTCAATTCACCTAGTCTGGGACAGGAAGTTAAGATGGTAGACAAAGTGAAAGTAGATTGAAAGCATGTTATGAATATTTGACTAATTGTTTTTATTTTCTCCCTTCTAGGGTGGTGCCCCAAGACCACCTCCAAAGCCCATGGGTTAATGTGGTGGACAATCCTAAGGATTACTGTCATTTTTATGTGAAAATAAAAGTGATTTAACTGTACATCAGAAGTGTTACATTTGTATACCACCTTGGGAGCAGAGCGAAATCTGAAACTTTATATTGAATATTCCAATGTAATGGAGTCAGAACATTAACACGTATTTTTATTGGACACAAAAAAAGTTACTTGGAACAGAGCTGGGTTGCATACCATAACATAATTTGATACTAAAAGTAACACTTAAGAATGAGGTAGTTTCATGTCCTCATCTTGAGGTAAAGTTTATTTTTGTAATGTTACATTTGTCACAAAATTAAAACATTGCAATTCAGTGAAAGCCTAATTATGACTGGAATAAGGGCAATTCCACAGTAAGTGACACTGACTCTGATTTTTCACTGTAAAATGTATGTCAAACAAAAGCCATACTGTCGTTGTTACCAATCTTTGCATATGCACTGTTTTGAGTAAATGTGTTTTTTGTAAAACAATCTGTGGAAATTCAAAGTAGTCCTTGTGCATAGAGTTGTATGGTTTAACTTTGCACTCATTGGTTTTTGTTTGAGATGCATGTTAAAAAGTGAAAAATCTTACCATGGAAATGGCCGTAATGATCCCTGTCTTCAATAGAGGTGCATGAAAATGGCAGCCCCCATGCACTTACCACAAATTCCTCGTTTTGCTAAATCGCCTGTATTGTACATTGCTCTCTGTTACTCTTTTTTTTTTTTTTGTATGGTCATTAGCAGAGTATACATCAACCCAATTTTAGTTTAAATACAGGCAATTTGTAACATTTCACTGTGCTGATTCATTGGCACATTGAACCATATCGCGCACCGTAGTTTAAAAACAGTGGCTAGTGCTAACGAAGACAGACCACAGCCCGTCGTTTCAAATGGGAACAAATGAGTCATAGTGGGCAGTAGCTAGCGCGTTCTAGCATACATTTGCATATTCCCGTCAGGGAACGCCTACTTTGTGAAGTGCGCATGTGCAATACCCCAATTTGCCTTTGCACGTCTTCTAAATAATTGTTTTATTGTTCTGTTGTGCTAAAATAATGTCAAATTCTGCCATCTTTATGCACGTTCGCTATTTTCCAAGGAAATTGGGCTACTTTTCTAAAATGTATTGGTCGCGGGTTTTTGGGCTACTTCTAAATTTCACCGCGGCCGCCATGGCATTTCTCTTAAAAAATATATACAATTCACTGTGACCTGTTGCCTGTCAGACAGTGAGGCAAGCTGTTGCTGAGTGAGTGGTGGGGAGGGCCGGAAGGGTGGGTGTGTTGAGAGAGCGCTACAGCTATTGGCTGAGTCACGTGAGCGAGAGGAAAGAGCTGCGCGAACGTCGAGACAACCTTTTACCAGTTGTATGTAGGCTATTTAGATTGTCATTATGGAGATCCCTATTTCCAACCCTTTTTCCATAAAACAGATTAATACGCTAGAACTGATGCACATCAACAAATAAATGGAGACAAAGCACTGGAAAACAACATTGGGCGCACTAGAGCGCATTACATAAATTCGCTCGGTGGTGGTTTAAACTGCATTCTAATGTTGACTTTTCTTCAATGAAACTGTATCAAGCGAAGTGTTTTATGAATGCTCAGTTCTTGGGTCTCGGGGTCTGCTTGCCGGAGTGGAAATTTGAAATGGAAGTTATGGAACTCCCTCGAGTAGTTCTTCTTATTGGGAAAAGTCCTCAATGAAACTGACATTAAATGTGGAGAATGATACATTTGCTTCTCTGTTGGCCATCAAGTAGCCTATTAATTTATATTCCATTGTAGGCTACTATTTGATACAATACATATATTGAAATTACGATATCACTGGAGTCATTGCAAATGAATTTGTGCCACTTGTGTAACCTACCTGGAGCTGGCAAACCAATTTCATAAATAGCCTATAACTTCAGTTTATTGTTGTTGTAGCCTTGTGTTATTATTAATGGACATGTTTGGATAATACAATTTGAAGTTATCAAAGCTCTATCGCAATTGCCGATCAGTTGTTAGAACATTAGATTGACGGGAACAGTAGTCAGATTAGGCTACAGGTTAAAAAAAATATATGCTTGTCAACAACACTGGCAGTTATTAACAAGCATATTTAATTCATATAAATAATATTCATATTTAATTCAGTGATTGAAATTATGACCCCAGCAGGCTATTGGGAAACACAAGCACTTCTTACCTCGAAATCTATTCATTTTGAATAAATTAGTCTGTTAATTTGAACTAAGCAAGCTGCTAAATCGTTTAGTTTACATCTAGCCTATATCTTGTCTAGGCTACTGTAGTCTATCTGAAAGAGATGTAGGCCTATCAGGAGCTATAGGCTACCGAGTTTATCCAAGCAAACCATGGCAAAATTGAATTACAATCATAAACTCAGATTTTAATCTGTAGCCTATGCAGTCGATCTCGCAAATGGGCCATTTATAACGGTTTGTAGTCTTAACATCTGGCACATAATAACAGCACAATTGCCAAAAAATAGCCTAACATTTGTTTTTTATGTTCTCCAAGTGTTTCTTGCTCAGAGATTTCGAGATGCTCTGTCCAATTTTCATCACTCAAACTCTCCGGTCGGATTTATCTATAGTTATGCACATGCGCAAAAGGGATTTATTTACAATTATAAACGGGTTCGAGCCCTGAATGCTGATTGGTTGAAAGCCGTGGTATATCAGACTGTATACTATGGGTATGTCAAAAATGTACTTTTATGTTGGTAACCAGTTTATAATAGCAATAAGGCACCCTGAGGGTTTGTGGTATATGGCCAATATACCACGGCTAACGGCTGTATCCAGGCATTCCGCATTGTGTCATGCTTAAGAACAGCCCTTAGCTGTGGTATACTGACCACATACCATATCCCCTTGTGCATTATTGCTTAATCATAGCAGTCAAACAATTTAAATCGACATCCATTGATGAAAAATTATCTGGTGAGTTTAATAAGGGCGAGTTATATTTTCTCTTGCGATATAATCAAATTAGTTTATTCGCAATAAATATTATTTTGATTAAAAAAACAAACTGATTCTAATGTAGTTACAAGTTATGTTGATATTCCTTCTTAATTGGCTTGATAACATTATGGAAAAATTGTTTATTGTATAAATGTGGCAACTCCTTTCTTGCTGAAAAAAAGAAAATGGCCCGGTTTTCTGGTCATTGGGCTAGAAATTTTAGCTAGACCTGGCAACCCTGATTTCTCTGTTGTTGCTTGAGGTTCCATCACAGTTCATACATCATTCATTTGTCATCACACAGTGGAAAGGATAAATGAATGAGAAACTGATAAGCACATTCACACATCATAGAATGATCCTATGTACATCAAGTGCATTCATAGTACAATTTGATTTGAGTTTTTTTGAAGAACCCATACATTTGTTTGCCCTTTTTCACAGGAGGATGCAAACAGACTAAACATTTCACATAAAATACTGAATTTGGTCTGAAACGTTATACACTCCACACACTACAACGACAAACTCAAATACATTTAGAGGTTTCCGGGTTGCTTTAAAATAGCAGGAGGTAACATTTTCTGGATTAATGGGTTGCTTGTGCTGTGGCTGGACACTATTTGGGATATAGCTGACCATATCTACCAAAACTATGCTAAACGCACACTACAACATACCGATATTCACATACCTATACAAAAATGGATCAACTTCGATAGACTGAAATATTTTGTAAGTGCTTTTCTCACTATTCAGTTTCCATTTGTGCAACTGGAGTCTACCCATCAAAGTAGTCCTCGTTTCCTGGACCATTCAGTGCAAAATTACAACATTCTGTGGAAGTTGACATTGAGTCACCTCTGTAAATTGGGATGGAGATTACAAGACAGGACATATTGTCAGTCACAATATGGTCAATGAAGCACCCATTTTAAGTGGAGGGACAGACCAATACATTACCCAGTTCTGTAGATGGCCCCGTCTCATTAAGAAAACCCTATAAAACACTGTTCATCTGATGTGCAGAGCATTCTTCTTATACAAAGTCATAATGTAAAGCGTTACAATATAATTTATCAGTGTAATACAGCAATCTCAGAAAAAAATACCCTCCAAAGCTAAAAGTCATTTTCACTTCACACTATTATCACATTTAAGCAAATAATCTAAAAGTGCAATCCTCAATCCCATATGACCACCTCAGTCAAGCCCTATCTATCACTGGACGGGTCAAGAGTCTGATCTGCACCAGAATTATAAGGCTCCTATTAACTCTCTACTTCTCCACCCCTGAAATCTGTAACCATCCACAGAAAAGGACCCACGTCACCTTAGGCAGGATATTTCACGTTCATCATCATTTCCTTTACACATGATCACGTACTCTAAAAATCATTAAATTAACGGTTGTAAACAATATGCAATCTCTCAGTCACAGCAGGATGATCTAGGGTTGCTGCTATGTAACAGTTAAGGCAGTGTGTCTGTCTGTGTGTAATGTGGTGCAGAACAAACCTGAGCCCATGTCTTCCTAAAGCAGCAGACACCTCTGCCCCTCCCTCCCTCACCACACCTACCCCAGCCAGTCCCAATTCGCTCCCACTCCTACCCTTGGCCGTACCCTTTGATGTGTGTAAATCTGTAAGGTGGAAGCAATTCAGTGAAAGCTCCACCACTACACTGATTATCCCTTTCCAGACCCTTCAGATATGTGTAAACATTGAAGGGGTAGGGCCAAGTTGGGACCGGATCGCCACTTTAACTCCCCTCCTCAGCCCACCTGGTGCTCCCCGCGGATGATGTGCGAGGTGAACTGGTAGCGGTCCCGGCTGTGGTGGCCACAGACGCTGCACTGGAAGGGCTGGCGGATGCTGTGGCAGCCCATGTGGATGGTGAACATCACATGGTCCAGGAAGAACATGCGACAGTGCTCACAGCGGAATGACCGCACCGCTCGCCCCTCCCCGTCCACCACCTGTATAGAAGCCTCCCTGGAGATGGGGGGTGTCCCTAAACCGGGGGTTCCTGATCCCTTCACAGTAGTGGGGATGGTGGTGACGATGGGAACGGGGCAGGCCCTGTCTCTTCGCTCTCTTTCTATGTCTGGGTCGTTGGCCTGGCTGGGGTTTGGACGGAGGTGGGTGCGGCTGCGGGGCAGGCCTGGAGATAGGTAACGTAGATGAGGGAGGAGGTGGTGGTTGTTGGAGTTGCTGGCTGGAGCTGTAAACAGCTGCTCCTCTGCTGTGCCCTCCGTGTCGGACTTGTCTTTGAAATCGTGGCAGCCGTTGCTTGGGCCGTTGCTGACAGTGAGCCTGTGGATGTGGCTGTGACCTGAGGGTACATTCTTGTGTCTCTCGCCTGCTTCCCGTCCAGCGAGCTCCATAGACATGGCCACTACCACACCTACACCCTCACCATTTCCAGCTCCACCATTGACCTGGGGACCCAGAGGAGTCAGGTGGCTGTAAACAGAGCTGATGACTGGTCTGGAGTCGGACAGGCAGGCAGGGTAGGGCAGGGGCAGGGCCAGCTGAGGTCGCTTAGACCCAGGGTCCTCACCACCTCCACAGCTGCGGAGGAACCTGCCCCCCATCCCTGCTAACCCTGCAGCACCAGCTTCTCCCTCAAGGTGAGAGTGCAGATCCCCATTCTTAACCTTTTCAGGGCCAGGGGATCGTTCATAAGGTAGATCACGCTTGTTGAGCCTCAGGTGCTTTTCTCCTGTAAAGAAAAGGGCACATCCGTGTTGACAACCTCAGATTCATAAGACTGTACCATCACGTTAAAGCAATGTTGGGTTTCAATACCTTCAGGAACATGGAAATATATAAACTGGAGAAAAAAAACTCACCCAGAAACTTCTGTGGTGTGGACCTCTTGCGTTTGGTGACGCTGTTGACCAGCCTGTCTATGAAGGACAGTTTCTCAGTGGACGGCTGGAGGACAGGCTCTGGCTCAGGCATCGGCTCCATGCCTGGGGACTCCTTCCCTACACAAAACATTACAGACTCTGTTCAAATAGACACTCCATTGACATCATAATGCAAACACAGATCTGTGTCTTCAGGTTCACAGTACACTGACTGGGCCAGTGAGCTCAGATTGAACTAACACAACATGAAGGAGCAAAGTGCATTTCTGCAAGCTTGTGTTGTGTGGATGATGACAGAGTCAATGTGTGTTACCCTGTAGATTTTACATTAAGCTGTGTATGTATGTTACCCTGTGCAGTGTGGTCAGTGCTGAATGCTGGCTGATGGTCCTGTAGACTCTTTAGGTAGTTGTGGCAGCGTTCAAGGTGTTCCTCCAGGGTACTCTGCTGCTTGTAGCTACGACCACAGTAACTGCATTTGTAAAGTTTACCCACTGTCAGAGAGGACACTGCAGCACAGAAACACAGCAATTCATGGGTCAATCAATGAGTCATGTATGCTTCTCTTTTGGTCTGTTTTGATAAAATGAGGTCAACAAAATATGACAAGACTACTGATTGTTTCAGAGGGAAGTTAGTTATTCCTGCAAGTAAGTAAAATAAAAAGATACATGTAGTTGTGCATAATTAGAGTTTTATTCAATCATTCAGTACTAGTTCATGACTTAGTCGTTACACTATGTACTTCCCCTTCTCCGTGAATTCCCGAAATTGTTCTATGTTCCACGCCTACGATGTTAAAAAACCTCCAACTCTCCACCGCAACGTTCCAATTACCAAGAGTCGGAGAAACTGACGTCATTTCACCGAAATCCGACATTGTGCAAGTTTGCTTTCTTCGAAAATGAACCTATTTGTTCTGAACAGCAAAGCAGAGACCCACCAAGGCTTGCCTGTCTCTATCAACACCTGTTGAATGCATGTCTACATTAAATTGAAAAACACCAACAGGACATCCTGTTTTGAATACATTTAAATGTCATTTCTTGCACGTGGTAACTTACATTCCTGTAAAGACGATATGTATCTATTTCCTCTGAACCCCACTCTAGAGCTCAATGGACTTTTCTAATGCAATCACTTGCATTGTGCTATAGATTTGTACCTTTTCTAGATGCAAAATGTAGTACGAAGTGTAGACAGTTAATACTGAGAAGTGATGGTATTACATTACTATTACATAACATAGTGAGCTAATACCTTGTTACAACACAATGGGACTGAGGCTGGTTGAGGCTCTATTCCCCATCTGGTCCCACTGAGCCCACTTAGAGCCCAAATGGTCTTACCAGTTTCCTGGCTTGACATTAGAAAGCAGGCTACTGTGTCTTACCAGCGTGTGTGCGGATGTGTCCAGAGAGTGCGTCCCGGCGGCGACAGGCGTAGTTACAGAAGGGACATTTAAAGGCTTTCTCTCCAGAGTGCAGCTTTATGTGGCGCAGCAGGTTCCCCTTCTGGGTGAAAGAGGCTCCACACTGGGTACACTGGAATGGACGCTCACCTGACAATATATACACACCCACACACAGATAGATACACAAACACACAATTCATTCCTCGTTATCCATGTCAATACTATCAAGTTGTAGCAAGGTAGTCGATCCATATTGAATCACCATTTATAAAGCTAAGCCAAAGGAGTGAGGCCTATGAGGTCTAACCTGCAGTCTATCCATCCTCACCTGTGTGGCTGCGTTTGTGCACCGTCAGTACATTGGGCCCGATGCAGACCATTCCACACACGTCACATTGGGATGCAGGCTGAGGACTGGCCAGCTCCTCGTAACCCTTTCCTGGTCCTCCCCATACTCCACTCCCCTCTTCTGTCTTGTCCCCTCTGGCATCCCTCTCTCCATCTCTTCTCTCTGGCTGTGGAGAACCTGCAGGCTCATTGTCACTGTACAGTTCTACCTTAATGGAGTTCACTAAGGAAAGTGGAGACGGGAGAGACACTTTGTTCAAAATCATCAGAACTTTTAAAATTGCACTGAAGTAAATCTTTATATATTGAAATACAAATAAAAATGTATCATATGGAAATAATTAATCAAGTGAGATAACTGCCAGTGTTCTTTCAGTCAGTTTTGCATGTGATATATTAAATACAGTACAGTCAATAGGTTTCAGAGATCATAGATAGGAGACATACATACACTGTACAAAACATTACGAACACCAGCTCTTTCAATGACATAGACTGACCAGGTGGATCCAGGTGAAAGCTATGATCCCTTATTGATGTCACTTAAATCCACTTCAATCAGTGTAGATGAAGGGGAGGAGACAGGTTAAATAACGATTTTTAAGCCTTGAGACATGGAGTGTGTATGTGTGCCATTCAGAGGTTAAATGGGCAAGACAAAATATTTTAGTGCCTTTGTACGGGTTATGGTAGTAAGTGCCAGGCGCACCAGTTTATGTCAATATTAGGAAGGTGTTCTTAATGTTTTGTACACTCAGTGTGTTGTGATGACTGACCAATAAGAGATCTGTTTGGAGAGGACTGTTGACTGTTTGGAGTGGTCACTGTTGGAACCCTCAGACCTCCATAGAATTCACATCGCTCCGTCGCTGACTCTCCTCCACTGCCTGTGAAGACACACAAAATCGGACACACACACACATACAGTATGCACTCGTACTCCATGTATTGAACAAGCCCTAAATATAATTATACCAATTTTGTTACTTCTAATAAATACACTACCGGTCAAAAGTTTTAGAACACCTACTCATTCAAGGGTTTTTCTTTATTTTTACTATTTTCTATATTGTAGAATAATAGTTAAGACATCAAAACTATGAAATAACACATATGGAATCATGTAGTGACCAAAAAAGTGTTAAACAAATCAAAATATATTTTATATTTGAGATTCTTCAAATAACCACCCTTTGCCTTGATGACAGATTTACACACTCTTGGCATTCTCTCAACCAGCTTCATGAAGTAGTCACCTGGAATGCATTTAAATTAACATGTGTGTCTTCTTAAAAGTTAATTTGTGGAATTTCTTTCCTTCTTAATGCGTTTGAGCCAATCAGTTGTGTTGTGACAAGGTAGGGGGTATACAGAAGATAGCCCTATTTGGTAAAAGACCATATTATGGCAAGAATAGCTCAAATAAGTAAGTTTCTTCAAGTGCAGTCGCAAAAACCATCAAGCGCTATGATGAAACTGGCTCTCATGAGGACTGCCACAAGAATGGAAGACCCAGAGTTACCTCTGCTGCAGAGGATAAATTCATTAGAGGTACCAGCCTCAGAAATTGCAGCCCAAATGAATGCTTCACAGAGTTCAAGTAACAGACACATCTCAACATCAACTGTTCAGAGGAGACTGTGTGAATCAGGCCTTCATGGTCGAATTGCTGCAAAGAAACCACTACTAAAGGACACCAACAAGAAGAAGAGACTTGCTTTGGCCAAGAAACATGAGCAATGGACATTAGACCGGTGGAAATGTGTCCTTGAGAGAATGCCAAGAGTGTGCAAAGCTGTCATCAAGGCAAAGGGTGGCTACTTTGAAGAATCTCAAATATAAAATATATTTGGTTTGTTTAACACTTTTTTGGTTACTACAGTGGGAAAAAAAAGTATTTAGTCAGCCACCAATTGTGCAAGTTCTCCCACTTAAAAAGATGAGAGAGGTCTGTAATTTTCATCATAGGTACACGTCAACTATGACAGACAAATTGAGAAAAAGAAATCTCCAGAAAATCACATTGTAGGATTTTTTATGAATTTATTTGCAAATTATGGTGGAAAATAAGTATTTGGTCACCTACAAACAAGCAAGATTTCTGGCTCTCACCAGACCTGTAACTTATTCTTTAAGAGGCTCCTCTGTCCTCCACTCGTTACCTGTATTAATGGCACCTGTTTGAACTTGTTATCAGTATAAAAGACACCTGTCCACAACCTCAAACAGTCACACTCCAAACTCCACTATGGCCAAGACCAAAGAGCTGTCAAAGGACACCAGAAACAAAATTGTAGACCTGCACCAGGCTGGGAAGACTGAATCTGCGATAGGTAAGCAGCTTGGTTTTAAGAAATCAACTGTGGGAGCAATTATTAGGAAATGGAAGACATACAAGACCACTGATAATCTCCCTCGATCTGGGGCTCCACGCAAGATCTCACCCCGTGGGGTCAAAATGATCACAAGAACGGTGAGCAAAAATCCCAGAACCACACGGGGGGACCTAGTGAATGACCTGCAGAGAGCTGGGACCAAAGTAACAAAGCCTACTATCAGTAACACACTACACCGCCAGGGACTCAAATCCTGCAGTGCAAGACGTGTCCCCCTGCTTAAGCCAGTACATGTCCAGGCCCGTCTGAAGTTTGCTAGAGTGCATTTGGATGATCCAGAAGAGGATTGGGAGAATGTCATATGGTCAGATGAAACCAAAATATAACTTTTTGGTAAAAACTCAACTCGTCGTGTTTGGAGGACAAAGAATGCTGAGTTGCATCCAAAGAACACCATACCTACTGTGAAGCATGGGGGTGGAAACATCATGCTTTGGGGCTGTTTTTCTGCAAAGGGACCAGGACGACTGATCCGTGTAAAGGAAAGAATGAATGGGGCCATGTATCGTGAGATTTTGAGTGAAAACCTCCTTCCATCAGCAAGGGCATTGAAGATGAAACGTGGCTGGGTCTTTCAGCATGACAATAATCCCAAACACACCGCCCGGGCAACGAAGGAGTGGCTTCGTAAGAAGCATTTCAAGGTCCTGGAGTGGCCTAGCCAGTCTCCAGATCTCAATCCCATAGAAAATCTTTGGAGGGAGTTGAAAGTCAGTGTTGCCCAGCGACAGCCCCAAAACATCACTGCTCTAGAGGAGATCTGCATGGAGGAATGGGCCAAAATACCAGCAACAGTGTGTGAAAACCTTGTGAAGACTTACAGAAAATTTTTGATCTGTGTCATTGCCAACAAAGGGTATATAACAAAGTATTGAGAAACTTTTGTTATTGACCAAATACTTATTTTCCACCATAATTTGCAAATAAATTAATAAAAAATCCTACAATGTGATTTTCTGGATTTCTTTTTCTCATTTTGTCTGTCATAGTTGACGTGTACCTATGATGAAAATTACAGGCCTCTCTCATCTTTTTAAGTGGGAGAACTTGCACAATTGGTGGCTGACTAAATACTTTTTTTCCCCACTGTACATGATTCCTTATGTGTTATTTCATAGTTTTGACATCTTCACTATTATTCTACAATGTAGAAAATAGTAAAAATAAAGAAAAACCCTTGAATGAGTAGGTGTTTGAAAACTTTTGACCGGTAGTGTACTTTCTGGAATAAGACTTGGTAGCACAAGAAACATCCACTGTTTTTTCCATACCTGACATATATGAACGTCCATTGCAGTCATCAGCATTCATTCTCTCACCAGCTGACTATGGCACAGAGAGAAAAACAGAAACAGACAAGTCAGAGCAATGATGTGGTCCCACTCATGAGATATTCTAGCATACAACAATCTTTCATCTTGAGCATGCCCACTTGTCATTCAAATTGATGCCATTTTGGTTACAATTGTATGATGCTCACCATGTTAAATGTATTCTTTATAGCAGCTTTCTTTTTCAAATATCTGACTGCAGTAAAAGCAGTAATAAATTGTTTCACACAAGTCTTTGTATTGTGCGTCTAACTGGTACTTTGCTCTAGTCTATCTAGATCACCTATCCTCAGTTGCCAGGAAATGCACATATGAGAAGTTCAACATTTATAGTCAGTGCTGAGGTGTGAGACTTGAACTCTCCTCCCTCCTCCACCACATACCCAGGAAATGTGGGGTACATGTTTTATCACATTTCTCTGGTTTATCATCATGATAGATAAATCAAACAATCATTTTATTATTCTCATATATTTTAAATGTTGCTAATTCTAATCAAACCCACAGTTAACATTTTGGTTACTGATCCTGGTGGGGCCAATATAAAGCTATCCATCCATCAGCACGAGGATGGACACATGCAGCAGACAGCAGAGGTGGAGACAGCAAGAGGATGGACACATGGAGCAGACAGCAGAGGTTGAGACAGCAAGAGGATGGACACATGGAGCAGACAGCAGAGGTGGAGACAGCAAGAGGATGGACACATGGAGCAGACAGCAGAGGTGGAGACAGCAAGAGGATGGACACATGGAGCAGACAGCAGAGGTGGAGACAGCAAGAGGATGGACACATGGAGCAGACAGCAGAGGTGGAGACAGCAAGAGGATGGACACATGGAGCAGACAGCAGAGGTGGAGACAGATAGAACATTTATTGGCAGTGCAGAAGCAACAGCTGTGTAATCATTAGCCAAACAGTTTTGCAACTAAAACGAGAGATTATATTGGACAAATGCAGGTAGGTCCCTCCCGTTTCGTTTGCTTCCGTTGAAGAAACGTTTTGCAACAGAATCGGCATAATGAATACGCTACCTCCCAGCCTTTGGTACCGCCGGTGCACCAATCATATTAATGGAAGACATTCCTGGGGTGAATTCATTACGGAAACCATTTACCCTTTAGAACCAAATGGAAGCAAACACAGCAAAACGAGAGTTTCTGTTGGACAAATTCAGGTAGGTCCCGCCCCTTTTCGTTCCGTTTGCTTCCGTTCAAGAAACGTTTTGCAACAGAATCGGTGGAATGAATATGCCCCTGACATTCGTCTCGTGTTCCCATGTCACTGTGCTGGCTATGATGGAACAAGCTGATGATGGAACGTGACAGGTTAATAAGGGCGCGGTACATTCATATTGGTGCAAACAAGCATCAAAAGTCAACACAAATGCCATTTAGATGGGCACTTCCCCGATTGATGCAGCTGTCATCCGAAAATGACATGTCAGTCAAAGTAAAGGAATAATGTTTCTTCTGAGACGTTGCTATTGCACCCACCACCTAAACTAGGCTGGATACATGACATTTTTAACAACGCTTTTTTCTGATAAACACTAGTTCATTGCATCCGCCGTGGAGCCCAGTTTCATAATATTCCCATATGTCCCAACTGCTTGCCGTAATTTTGAAGTAATCGCGAAAAAAAACAGGCCTTGCCAGCTCTTATTAGTTATATTGAGCACCGTGGCACCAACTCGCTTTCCGAACGTTCTATTCCCAGCCCATTGTTCTACGTCACAATGCCTGCTTCGCTATTGTTGGCAATGAGACGTGACCACGTTGAACTCGGAGGCTTACCTCAGGTAATTTATTATAACACGCTTACGGTTACTTCGTGAGCAAGCTCACTTTTCGCCTGGGTACACATTGTTGTGACCCACAGTGCTAAAGATGGCTGGCGCATAGCCATCAAACGTTAGACATTTTCTGGCCATGGTTAACCATATATTTTTTCTGAAAAAGGTATAAACCTGAACAAAACGCACGTCCCTGTACTCTTTTTCAAGATGTGGCCGATTTTAACAGCCAGAAGACATTTTTCTATTAAGGAATTACCTTCTTTTTTTTGACGATTTGTTGTTTGTAAGTGGCTGCTGGGTAATTTGATTTGCGTCGAAATCGGTTTGTTCGTAGGCATCGAATTGAGCGAATGCTGCACAGGTTTACTGAGTTGCAAACCAAATGGATAGGTCTAGCTCATTGATTTGTAGATCTGACATAATTGCTACCTCAGATTATGAGCCTAGCAAGTGTCGCGAGTGAGTTATGTAGTACGCACAGAAGGCCACAGTGAGGCGCAAGAGAGCTATAAACCCATATTATTTTTCCCCCTTAAAAAACCTAACCCTAGGTATAACCTATTTTAGCCTTAACCCTAGCCCTGATTGGTAACACAATGCACCTATAGCTGTAATGGTCACGGTAATCCTAACCCTTACTCTAACCCTGACTTGTAACACAATATAGCTGTAATGGTCACCCTTTTTCTAACCCTAACTTGTAACACAATGCACCTATAGCTGTAATGGTCACGGTAATGCTAACCCTAACACTAACTGTAACCCTAAACCTGACTGGTAAAGCAAGTCCAGAAATTGGATACACTTTATTTTACAGCTGCCTCACCAATGTCTTTATGTGAATGAATCACTTTTAATTGCTAAATATTTCCAATAGATGGCAGCATAAGACCATGAAGCATCAGTTATAGGCTTTAGCAGCAAATGATTGACATAAAATAGCATGTAACCAAAGACTGTGTCCCATGATTTTCTAAAATGGTTCCTCATTACTTTACATATACATACATACATACATACATACATACATACATATAGGGCCCCGTGTAGCTCAGTTGGTAGAGCATGGCGCTTATTTCCCTCATTAAAATGCAAATCAATTAATTTTGTTATTGACCAAATACTTGTTTTCCACCATAAATTGCAAATAAATTCATTAAAAATCCTACTATGTGATTTTCTGGATTTTTTTTCTGTCATAGTTGACGTGTACCTATGATGAAAATTACAGGCCTCTCTCATCTTTTTAAGTGGGAGAACTTGCACAATTGGTGGCTGACTAAATACTTTTTTGCCCCCACTGTGTGTGTGTGTATATATATATATATATTAGGGCTGTCAAAAATAGCGCGTTAACGACGTTAATTAGTTGTTTGCTGTTAATTACGTCAATTTTTTTAACGCATTTCACGCATGCGCAGTGTGACAAATTATTCAGGTCAGGAAAGTGGTTGGGAGCTAGAGGCGAGATGGAGCAAGGTGAGCAAAGTGGGCCTATTGACGGATTCAAATATAAAAAGAATGATGATGGTACAGTTAACAAGTACAAGGTTATTTGCAAGATTTGTAAGAAGGAGTTTCAATTTCACCGGAGCTGTTCAAGCTTGAAGTACCATGTCAACGCCAAACATGCGTTTGCTGGGCCGTCAGATTCAGCAAGTGGTTTGCGCCAGACCACGCTGAATGTTTGCAGGCAATTAACAAAATCAACCTCAGATAATTTGACCAACACAATAGCAAAATGGATTGCAAAGGATTGTAGACCCATTAGCATTGTAGAAGACTCAGGTTTCCTTGATGTTTTGCAAGTGGCGTCTCAAGACTCATTCTATAAGCCACCGTCAAGAGCCACAGTTATGAAGAAAATCCACGAGCTCTATGAAAACGAAAAAGAAAAAAGGAAAGAGGTCTTGGCTCAAGTAAATCATGTGTTAATAAACAGACATAATATGAAAATTATGTATCTGTGTCCTGTTATTTATCTTTTGGTATGCATTTCAGAAAAAAAATGGTTAGGATTCAGGTGTAATTGCAAATAGTGATTAATCATGATTAATCCACTGAAAATTCTGATTAATTTGATTAAAAATTTTAATCATTTGACAGCCCTAATATATATATATATATAAATAATACACACACATACAGTTGAAGTTGGAAGTTTACATACACTTAGGTTGGAGTCATTAAAACTTGTTTTTCAACCACTCCACACATTTCTTGTTAACAAACTATAGTTTTGGCAAGTCGGTTAGGACATCTACTTTGTGCATGACACAAGTAATTTTTCCAACAATTGTTTACAGACAGATTATTTCACTTATGATTCACTGTATCACAATTCCAGTGGGTCAGAAGTTTACATACACTAAGTTGACTGTGCCTTTAAACAGCTTGAAAAATTCCAGAAAATGATGTCATGGCTTTAGAAGCTTCTGATAGGCTAATTGACATAATTTGAGTCAATTGCAGGTGTACCTGTGGATGTATTTCAAGGCCTACCTTCAAACTCAGTGCCTCTTTGCTTGACATCATGGGAAAATCAAAAAATAAATCAGCCAAGACCTCAGAAAAAATATTGTAGACCTCCACATGTCTGGTTCATCCTTGGGAGCAATTTCCAAACGCCTGAAGGTACCACGTTCATCTGTACAAACAATAGTATGCAAGTATAAACACCATGGGACCACGCAGCCTTCATACCGCTCAGGAAGGAGACGCGTTCTGTCTCCTAGAGATGAACGTACTTTGGTGCGAAAAGTGCAAATCAATCCCAGAACAACAGCAAAGGACCTTGTGAAGATGCTGGAGGAAACAGGTACAAAACTATCTATATCCACGTAAAACAAGTCCTATATCGACATAACCTGAAAGGCCGCTCAGCAAGGAAGAAGCCACTGCTCCAAAACCGCCATAGAAAAGCCAGACTACGGTTTGCAACTGCACATGGGGACAAGGATCATACTTTTTGGAGAAATGTCCTCTGGTCTGATGAAACAAAAATAGAACTTTTTGGCCATAACAGTTCTATATGTTTGGAGGAAAAACGGGGTGGCTTGCAAGCCGAAGAACACCATCCCAACTTTGAAGCACGGGGTGGCACCCTCATGCTGTGGGGGTGTTTTGCTGCAGGAGGGACTGGTACACTTCACAAAATAGATGGCATCATGAGGAAGGAAAATTATGTGGATATATTGAAGCAACATCTCAAGACATCAGTAAGGAAGTTAAAGCTTGGTCGCAAATGGGTCTTCCAAATGGACAATGACCCCAAGCATGCTTCCAAAGTTGTGGCAAAATGGCTTAAGGACAACAAAGTCAAGGTATTGGAGTGGCCATCACAAAGCCCTAACCTCAATCCTATAGAAAATGTGTGGCCAGAATTGAAAAAGCGTGTGCGAGCAAGGAGGCCTACAAACCTGACTCAGTTACACCAGCTCTGTCAGGAGGAATGGGCCAAAATTCACCAAACTTATTGTGGGAAGCTTGTGGAAGGCTACCCGAAACGTTTGACCCAAGTTAAACAATTTAAAGGCAACGCTACCAAATACTAATTGAGTGTATGTAAACTTCTGACCCACTGGGAATGTGATGAAATAAATAAAAGCAAATAAATAATTCTCTACTATTATTCTGCCATTTCACATTCTTAAAATAAAGTGGTGATCCTAAATGACCTAAACTAGGAATTTTTACTAGGATTAAATGTCAGGAATGGTGAAAAACAGAGTTTAAATGTATTTGCCTAAGGTGTATGTAAACTTCCGACTTCAACTATATATATATATATATATATATATATATATATATATATATAGTGAGGGAAAAAAGTATTTGATCCCCTGCTGATTTTGTACTTTTGCCCACTGACAAATAAATTATCAGTCTATAATTTTAATGGTAGGTTTATTTGAACAGTGAGAGACAGAATAACAACAGAAAAATCCAGAAAAACGCATGTCAAAAATGTTATAAATTGATTTGCATTTTAAATTAGGGAAATAAGTATTTAACCCCCTCTCAATCAGAAAGATTTCTGGCTCCCAGGTGTCTTTTATACAGGTAACGAGCTGAGATTAGGAGCACACTCTTAAAGGGAGTGCTCCTAATCTCAGCTTGTTCCCTGTATAAAAGACACCTGTCCACAGAAGCAATCAATCAGATTCCAAACTCTCCACCATGGCCAAGACCAAAGAGCTCCCCAAGGATGTCAGGGACAAGATTGTAGACCTACACAAGGCTGGAATGGGCTACAAGACCATCGGTGAGAAGGTGACAACAGTTGGTGCGATTATTCGCAAATGGAAGAAACACAAAGTAACTGTCAATCTCCCTCGGCCTGGGGCTCCATGCAAGATCTCACCTCGTGGAGTTGCAATGATCATGAGAACGGTGAGGAATCAGCCCAGAACTACACGGGAGGATCTTGTCAATGATCTCAAGGCAGCTGGGACCATAGTCACCAAGAAAACAATTGGTAACACACTACGCCGTGAAGGACTGAAATCCTGCAGCGCCCGCAAGGTCCCCCTGCTCAAGAAAGCACATATACAGGCCCGTCTGAAGTTTGCCTATGAACATCTGAATGATTCAGAGGAGAACTGGGTGAAAGTGTTGTGGTCAGATGAGACCAAAATCGAGCTCTTTGGCATCAACTCAACTCGCCGTGTTTGGAGGAGGAGAAATGCTGCCTATGACCCCAAGAACACCATCCCCACCGTCAAACATGGAGTTGGAAACATTATGCTTTGGGGGTGTTTTTCTGCTAAGGGGACAGGACAACTTCACCGCATCAAAGGGACGATGGACAGGGCCATGTACCGTCAAATCTTGGGTGAGAACCTCCTTCCCTCAGCCAGGGCATTGAAAATGGGTCGTGGATGGGTATTCCAGCATGACAATGACCCAAAACACACGGCCAAGGCAACAAAGGAGTGGCTCAAGAAGAAGCACATTAAGGTCCTGGAGTGGCCTAGCGAGTCTCCAGACCTTAATCCCATAGAAAATCTGTGGAGGGAGCTGAAGGTTCGAGTTGCCAAACGTCAGCCTCGAAACCTTAATGACTTGGAGAAGATCTGCAAAGAGGAGTAGAACAAAATCCCTCCTGAGATAGGTGCAAACCTGGTGGCCAACTACAAGAAACGTCTGACCTCTGATTGCCAACAAGGGTTTTGCCACCAAGTACTAAGTCATATTTTGCAGAGGGGTCAAATACTTATTTCCCTCATTAAAATGCAAATCGATGTATACATTTTTTGACATGCATTTTTCTGGATTATTTTGTTGTTATTCTGTCTCTCACTGTTCAAATAAACCTACCATTAAAATTATAGACTGATCATGTCTTTGTCAGTGGGCAAACGTACAAAATCAGCAGGGGATCAAATACTTTTTTCCCTCACTATATATATATATATACACACACAGTGGGGGAAAAAAGTATTTAGTCAGCCACCAATTGTGCAAGTTCTCCCACTTAAAAAGATGAGAGAGGCCTGTAATTTTCATCATAGGTACACGTCAACTATGACAGACAAATTGAGAAAAAATAATCCAGAAAATCACATTGTAGGATTTTTAATGAATTTATTTGCAAATTATGGTGGAAAATAAGTATTTGGTCACCTACAAACAAGCAAGATTTCTGGCTCTCACAGACCTGTAACTTCTTCTTTAAGAGGCTCCTCTGTCCTCCACTCGTTACCTGTATTAATGGCACCTGTTTGAACTTGTTATCAGTATAAAAGACACCTGTCCACAACCTCAAACAGTCACACTCCAAACTCCACTATGGCCAAGACCAAAGAGCTGTCAAAGGACAACAGAAACAAAATTGTAGACCTGCACCAGGCTGGGAAGACTGAATCTGCAATAGGTAAGCAGCTTGGTTTGAAGAAATCAACTGTGGGAGCAATTATTAGGAAATGGAAGACATACAAGACCACTGATAATCTCCCTCGATCTGGGGCTCCACGCAAGATCTCACCCCGTGGGGTCAAAATGATCACAAGAACGGTGAGCAAAAATCCCAGAACCACACGGGGGGACCTAGTGAATGACCTGCAGAGAGCTGGGACCAAAGTAACAAAGCCTACCATCAGTAACACACTACGCCGCCAGGGACTCAAATCCTGCAGTGCCAGACGTGTCCCCCTGCTTAAGCCAGTACATGTCGAGGCCCGTCTGAAGTTTGCTAGAGTGCATTTGGATGATCCAGAAGAGGATTGGGAGAATGTCATATGGTCAGATGTAACCAAAATATAAGTTTTTGGTAAAAACTCAACTCGTCGTGTTTGGAGGACAAAGAATGCTGAGTTGCATCCAAAGAACACCATACCTACTGTGAAGCATGGGGGTGGAAACATCATGCTTAGGGGCTGTTTTTCTGCAAAGGGACCAGGACGACTGATCCGTGTAAAGGAAAGAATGAATGGGGCCATGTATCGTGAGATTTTGAGTGAAAACCTCCTTCCATCAGCAAGGGCATTGAAGATGAAACGTGGCTGGGTCTTTCAGCATGACAATGATCCCAAACACACCGCCCGGGCAACGAAGGAGTGGCTTCGTAAGAAGCATTTCAAGGTCCTGGAGTGGCCTAGCCAGTCTCCAGATCTCAACCCCATAGAAAATCTTTGGAGGGGAGTTGAAAGTCTGTGTTGCCCAGCAACAGCCCCAAAACATCACTGCTCTAGAGGAGATCTGCATGGAGGAATGGGCCAAAATACCAGCAACAGTGTGTGAAAACCTTGTGAAGACTTACAGAAAACGTTTGACCTGTGTCATTGCCAACAAAGGGTATATAAAAGTATTGAGAAACTTTTGTTATTGACCAAATACTTATTTTCCACCATAATTTGCAAATAAATTCATAAAAAATCCTACAATGTGATTTTCTGTTTTTTTTTTTCTCATTTTGTCTGTCATAGTTGACGTGTACCTATGATGAAAATTACAGGCCTCTCTCATCTTTTTAAGTGGGAGAACTTGCACAATTGGTGGCTGACTAAATACTTTTTTCCCCACTGTATATATCTCGTATTAGGCCTGTGTTGCTTTTGGGAGAGCAAAAAATAAATAACCATAGTAGGTATTGAACCCCGGCTAAATAATCACCAGTCAGATGCGCAAATCTCGTATACTTGCATCATATAACCATCTTAATATCTCTTATAACAGTAACAGAAAACACAAAAGATTGCATCTTCAACAGGCCGCGAATAAATTACATCACGTAACCCTCGCAGTTAACAAATTTACCTTAACATGCCCTTCGCTTGCGCGAGAAGACAGCGTGATCGCTGCCGCTGACAGTACGAGCTTTTGGCGGCCCTTGTAGAGTTGGCTACTTGTGCGAGAAGGCAGAGCGGCTCGATGCTGGTTGATGAATTTGACAATGAGTGTACTAGGAAAATAAGTTTTTGTCGACCAGAGGTGACTGAATTAATGTTCAGGCTTATTGATAATCGTTATAATAATGAAGTATAATTTCAAAACATGAGTATAAAAACAGGTAATAATAAACATGACTCATCATTATATTACTTCACAGTAATCTGTTACAAGCTTTTTCAGTCTTTCCTCTTGCATTAGCAGTGTGGAAACGGACAGAAAAAGCGCGCGGGAGTTTTCCTGTGAAGGAAAGGGATGGGGGTGGGGGGGAGTGGTGTATCCAGGTAGAAAACGGAGCTTCTGAAATTTCATTTGTGGTCTTATGCTGCCATCTATTGGAATGATTTACTAATTGCAGTTCATTCAATTTCTTTAACAATCTGATCATACCATCAAAGTTTCTATACATAAGGTCACTGAATAAAGTGTATATCCTTACTGAAGTAGTAATTACTCAGAATGGTTAAATATACAATATTTGCTAGTTCATTTTATCACTTACAACCATAAAATAAAAATTATTTTAAGAACACGTTCTTTACATGGGTAACATTATATGCCAAAGTAACACCCCCTTAACATATAAACACAGACACTGGACACAGAACATTTGCTTTTTTTAAATAAATCTGGTAGCTCTTAAAAGAGCCTTCGCTGAGATTCAGGTGTGCTGCCTGTCATGTCATCAGAGAAGTAAATCTGTGAATAATGAGAAGTTAATAAGTTATTGCCACACTTTCACATAGAGGCCTAGTTCAAACCACAACATTTCTAACACAAAAAAGGCAAATAGCAGCAGATAAATGGTAAGCTGGTTAAATAAACTTTCAGACTGCCATTGTTTTGGGAAAATAGGGACATGTCTGTCTATTTCGCCAAATATCTCAAAATGTATGTATTTTATTGGTTTGAAGTTCTACACCATTTTCAATCAGGATAACCTATTATTTATAATTATGTAAATTTGGACAGCTTATAATGCTGTTACCAATTGCTGGTAGTTAAAACGTCAAACAAACAAAAATACTCTTGGGACTCTGAGGTCGTCCCATTGTTTCCTATAGGGGAAATATAGATATGTCTGTTTATTTCACTAAATAACTCGCAATGTGTATTTTGATTTTTTCAAGTCAGACACCATTTTAATCAGGATAATCTCCTCTTTCTAATTATGTAAGGCTTGGCAGCGTACTCCGTTGTCATCAAAAGCTAGCATTTCAAATGTAAAAAAGTATACATTATTGTTGGAATTCTGAGGCTGCCCCATTGTTTCCCTATGGGAAAATACTACACAGACATATGTCTATTTCGCCAAATATCTCGCAATGTGTATATTTTGATTTTTTCAAGTAGGACATCATTTTAATCAGGATAATCTCCTCTTTCTAATTATGTAAGGCTGGGCAGCGTACTCCACTGTCATCGATCGCTAACCAGAAATAGTCAGAAGTTGCCATTATTTTCCAACTTCCTCATTATGCAGACATAGGCACACTTGGCACCATTGAGGTGCCGATGTTTACTTTCTACACGAGTTGTTATTTTTCAGTTTCGTCCTAAGAACAGATTGTAGTAGTAAAATGAAAAGGTATACATTTTTTGGTGCCATTTATGGAAAATTGAATTCTAAGGATCATTCCATTCAAAAGAGGCTAAGGGAAGGTTCGTTTCAATTCATTTGCTTTGGCCTCGCGCTAGTGTTCCAGCTCAACCAACGCTCTTTGGCCGTTTTTCAGTGAAATTTTATTCGTTCTATTGTCCAGCCTACCTAAACTAGCCCGAAACACATCCTTGCCAACATTTTACTTTCTTTGACTAAACGCTGTTGTTAACAAGTGCGTCACCCTCTTCCTTACCTGGCGAACGACTATTGTTGTAGTTTTTTAATGTCAGAATATCTGTTTGTTGTCTCTGGCGACGGCAGCATCTCCGGGTCTGTCTTTTACCTGACAACTTCCGGGCCCATGTTGGGACCGTGCAACCCGGGATCCTTGGGACCTCCACAACCCATTGAAGTTGACATTTAAAATGGTTAAGGTTAGGTTAGGTTTAGGGTAGGGACGTCCTAAGGAGCACCGATAGCACTGACCGCTGGCATACAGGCCGAATAGCATACAATGTGGGCGCGTTCCTCTGCCCAGGCGTTGATGACGCAAACCAGGTCTTACAACGCCTGGATAGGTTTTACCTATAAGCTAACCACATCAAATGTTATAGCAATTTGGTGCCCGGCGGCACAGTCGATGACGTAGCACGCAACCATTGGTTGATACATGCAACGTCTAGAGAAGACGACCATAACCTGATCAGCAGCCAGTGATTGCCGAAAACATCGATGCACAGGATAATTAAAAATGTGGAAAACAGCAGATTTATTGAGGCATCAAAAAGTATATATTTTAAATCAGAAAGGTGTGATGTATGGGTACTGGTCTAGATAGCATTTTTCAATTATATTAATTGACAATCATTATAGTTGGCGTTCTACAATTCACCACAAGATGGCAGCAATTTATTTGTATTATTATAAGAGAGCAACCTAAATATTGGAGTCACTATTATCAACAGGTTGGATACAGAATATATGTTTTAACATCAACCCCAATGTACAGCTGTCGAACAACATGAAATTGTTTACAACATTGCTATGCTGCTGTAATCCTGTTATAAGAAACTGTGTGACATGCTTGTGTGAGAAAATCGAATAAAATACATATCAATAAAAAAAGAGAGCAACCTGGCTACTACAAAATGTAATCTGCATCTAGAAAGTATACCTTCTTGACTTTGATAAAATACATTATGACAATTGATCCTCTGAGAGGACGACCAAGTCTGTGCCACTTCATTGGCATTTGAGTTGACAGGGGTCTAGGAGGGAAATCACTTATTTCGATGATCAGGCTTCTGTCTTCTGAGCAGAGTCTCATAGGCTTCCTGGATCTGTATAAACATCTTCTGTGCCTCTTCCATCTTGCTGCCAGGGTTGTGGTCCGGGTGCCACACCTTCACCAGCTCTCTGTAGCTACGTGTTATCTCCTCCATAGAAGCATCCTTATTCACTGACAACATCTGAAACACAACACAGACATATACAGTATGAGGCAGGCACAGAAGGGCATGCTCATTGAGATATAGAACATTTAGCCAACCAGCAGCATCAATAGTATGTGACTGCATGTATGCTATTGTAACTGCACCAAAGGCAGCCACATCAATTGTATCTCACTATAGTAACTACCCCAGGAGCAGCAGCATCAATGGTATATACCACTCTGCTATAGCTCAATGTTTCAATGTTACACAGTCATACTCACGTGCAGTGCCTCTCTCTCCCTCTGACTGCGCTCTGTGAGCAATATCTCCAAAACTTTCCTCCAGCTCTCTTCCGAGGGGCCCCAGCCCGTGAAAGCACCCAGTATCCTATAGGTTTTAGTTTAGTTCAGTTTAGGTTTGAAAGATCCTCATTATACATCGGACCAGAGGAGGTTGGTGGGAGGAGCCATAGGAGGACATAATCATTGTAATGGCTGGAATGGAATTAATAGAAAGGTATCAAACAGATCAAACATATGGAAACCACATTTGACTCCATTCTATATATTCCATTCCAGCCATTACAATGAGTCAGTCCTCCTATAGCTCCTCCCACCAGCCTCAGGACTAACCTTCCTGGGTTCATACTCAAACGCATGCACAAGAACAAAATCCTATCCCTAAAAAGATTCATTCAGCAACTTCTTAAACTTATATTTGTTTGTTTGTTTGTTTGTTTGTTTGTTTCTAGTCAGTTGTGGTTATGGTTGTACCTGTAGGGTAGCAGCAGGAAATACTCCACCACCGAGCGGAGCCAGGGAAAGAACCAGAACATCTCCAGCAGGGCTGCCACACAGTCAGACAGGTAGTAGAGTGTGGCTGTGGTGTTGTGGAAGATACTGTACCCCAGTGGAGCTGAGAATGCCAGCCAGACTAGGGCCAAACGGTACAGACGAGGACCTACAGACAACAGAAAGAGACACATATGGATACACTTATTAGTAACAAGGATGAGAATTGTTTATCCAGCGTTAGTCACCAAGAGAAAATAGTGTTTTTTTATGACTGAGAACATAGGAAGGACAATATATTGTACTACTCTATAGATATAGCCGCAGCAATAGTATCTGCATGTCTTCTATAGTAACGGCCTCCGGGGCCAACAACATCAATAGTACTTTATAGATAGTACGTGCTGTAAAAGGCCTTTATAGGCAGGTTTGGATGGACTTTGGCCTATTGTAATAGTGGAACATGGTTGGTTGGAGATGTAAACTCATGGGCCATGGTCTACATACCCAGTTCTTGTTGACTCCCAGAAGGTGGATGGGTTTTGAACCTGCGGTGCTGTGACGCTGTGACGCTGGCAGCGATACTGATGGGCAGAGGGGAGATGGTGCTGCCATAGAAGATAGGGGAGGTGATGACACAGGCTATGAGGGTCTTGTGTAGGTCAGTTGTCTGCTCTCCCACACTGGAAACCAGGTGGACCCCGGCGCCCACACACAGCGGCAGTACAATCAGGTAGAAGAAACTCAGTGAGTTCAGGCCGATCAGTGCCACCGTTCCGAAATAGATCCCTACGGAAATCTGACCAGCAAATCTGGCAACGCTCACAGGTGGAGGTCTGGCTACAGGGTGCCTTCTCCTATCTCTTAACCCTCCTTCTGTCTCCCGGTTGGCTTCTCCCACGTATGCAGGGATACGAAAGAACTCTCTGGCCCAGCCCACTCCAAAGCCCCCAAGGGTGAGCATCCATAGCAGGGCATGGCTGTCTCTTCCTAAGTACAGGTGATGAAGGCCCAACGGTCCACCAATTGCCCATAAGGCATAGGTGACAGTCACACTTTTCGTCATGATGATAGGACTGATAGGATCTCAGTGGATCAATGTTTGGACTATAGAAGAAAAACAGTCATCCTTGAAGACGAGTCTGCAATTCATAAGCAAAATTAGGTTTATTTATGAAAGAAGGGTAACTGAGTCACAGGCTGAAAGTAATGAGCAAAAATGATGATATACAACAACATACACAGCATTCAGGGAAATACATACACGTCTTCATTGAAGGAAATAAATATGACACACATTGTAACTATGTAACAGTTATCATAGCCTAATTATGTAATTAGAACTGAACAAAAATATAAACATAACATGCAACAATTTCAAAGATTTTACTGTCTTACAGTTCATATAAGGAAATCAGTCAATTGAAATAAATAAATTAGGCCCAAATCTATGGATTTCACATGACTGGGAATACAGATAGCCTATGCATCTGTTGGTCACAGATACCTTTAAAAAAAGGTATGGGCTTGGATCAGAAAACCAGTCATTATCTGGTGTGACCACCATTTGCCTCATGCAGCGTGACACATCTCCTTCGCATAGAGTGGATCAGGTTGTTGATTGTGGCCTGTGGAATGTTGTCCCACTCCTCTTCAATGGCTGTGCAAAGTTGCTCAATATTGGAGGGAACTGGAACACACTGTCGTACACGTTGATCCAGAGCATCCCAAACATGCTCAATGGGGGACATGTCTGGTGAGTATGCAAGCCAATGAAGAACTGGGACATTTTCAGTTTTCAGAAATTGTGTACAGATCCTTGCGACATGGGGCCGTGAATTATCATGCTGAAACATGAATGGGATCTTTTATTTCAGCTCATGAAACATGGGACCCACACTACATGTTGCGTTTATATTTTTGTTCAGTGTAGCTCTCTGAACATTTGTAAATGTTTTGGAATGGGAAGAACGAAGGGACAGAATAAGAGCTAAAAGATAAATAATACACACTATTAATATGTTATGAGCAGCAGATCCCTGATAATGTCTATCACAGATCAACTAAAGGACTCATAAACAGTAAAAACAGTATACTTTGGGTTCTACGGATCCATAACATGATGACAAAGCTGGACTGATAAGAACAAGAACAAGCCTTTTTAATGGAACAAAATGAATCACTGCAGTATATGAAATTCTCTATCAATTTACTGTTGATAAACCATAGAATATACCATTGATTAGACTTACATAAATATGATTTTGAGTTATTTTGTAAAAGATAAAAACTTACGACACAAATCAATCTTGGCAGTACAACTTCTTCCGTGGTTTAGAGATTGTTATTGCATCAGTAATGGACTTTGGATGGTGACAATGAAATTGATAGGCCTTCTGGGCCCTGAATTGGCACAGTAAATATGGTAATTTGGGACAGAATATTATCAATGTTTTAATAGTGGTGGAAAGTAAACAAATGTGTGTACATTCATGTTCCTGTCAATATTATGCTTCAGAAATGTATTATCTTATTCTAGGAAAATACATTGATAAAAACATCAGGGTCACACCGTGTTCAATTTGCATGAAACAATGCTTGGACCAATCAGCTCACAGCGAAGTTTCATCTGCCAATCACAAAATACCGTAGGGAAATATTCAACCAATTAATACCAGATTTTTACATTTAATTGGAGAGGCGCGGTCCCCCACCGCCACCCCTCCCCAATGTTGTGTTTGGAATTAGCGGTGTTCTAATCTACTGTCACAAATGTAACTGTAAATTCGAATCTTGAAAGATGTTAGCAAGAAAATACATCTAACCACTCTCCTGGACCGTTCGTCCTTTTCTCTATCCCCGCCCACGGTCCGCCCTGTTTGCTTAAAGCGCACGGTGGACGGTGATGCTTGCTAGTAGAGTTGAAACAGGGTGAATGACCTTCGTTTTGCCGTTAGTTTAGGATAAATGTAGGTAACGTGCTACAAAGTTCTAACCAGAGAGAGACGCTTTGTTGTTTTATGGTCCTGTCACAGCGCATTTAACCACGTTGTATTATCTTTTAACCCATGCGTTATGGTTTCGTAGGATGGAAGTAGACGACGTGTCGGTTAGAGAGCAACTTTTCCACAACAGAGTGCGAGAGACTTTTGTAAGTAACGTTAAACCTCATATAAAAGCATTTCAGCGAGATTTTAATCCGTGCTAACTACATTGTCGAAATAGTTGTAACAATTGTGTTTACTAACCGTTTGTTCAATGAAAACCATGCCATGGATGCAGTGGTGTAAAAATACTAAAGTATTTTTTTGGGGGGGGATCTGGATTCTGTAGACTACTTTACTATTTATATTTTTGACTACTTTTACTTCCTAAAGCAAATTATGTACTTTTTACTCCATACATTTTGCCTGACACCCAAAACAAGACGTCTGGTTTGCTTAATAAAAGGAATTTGAAATTATTTATACATTTACTTTTGATACTTAAGTATATTTATAACCAAATACTTTTAGGCTTCCACTCAATTAGTATTTTATAATAACTAGCCTTATGTTATTACGGGAGGACAGGACTCTACAGGGGAGACTCTACAGCTGGTTGTGTGTGTGTGTGTGTGTGTGTGTGTGTGTGTCCAGCTGGTCGTTATCCAGTAATGTAGCTGAGGCATATCCCAATATTGGACTAAAGGAGCCTAATGTGACTCCATAGTCAAAGGACCTTACATGTTCTGTTTAAAGGGCGAATTGACTCTGGAAGCCAAAACAGCCAAATGTTCCATCTAAACGTGAATTGATTCTCAAACATAAATCCCTCTACTTTCATATCACATCAACAATCATTTCAAATGTACACTTACTGTACACCAGAGGTGGGAGCAAGTCACTATCATTCAAGTCACAAGCAAGTCTGGAGTCACATTCTAAGAACGAGTCGAGTCACAAGTCCCAAAAAATTATAATTGTTACATGCAACAACTTGTTCAACTACATTAACATTTTAGTCATTTAGCAGACTCTCTATGCAGAGCGACTTACAGTTAGTGAGTGCATACATAATTTATTTTTCATACTGGCCCCCCGTGGGAATCGAACCCACAACATTTACATTTTAGCCATTTAGCAGACGCTCTTATCCAGAGCGACTTACAGTTAGTGAGTGCATACATTATAATAAAAAATTAATACCCCCGTGGGAATCGAACCCACAACCCTGGCGTTGCAAACACCATGCTCTACCAACTGAGCTACATCCCTGCCGGCCATTCCCTCCCCTACCCTGGACAACGCTGGGCCAATTGTGCACCGCCCCATGGGTCTAACTACAAATCTTTGTCTATGTATTGAGGCTACCAGACGGCCCTTTTCATTATTTTGTCTACAACATTTTGATTAGGGAGTGAACTTTATTTATAATAAGTGTTACTTTGAGAAAATCGGACCTCTCTGAAATGACAATGGATAGCACTTACCATACCCTCCCTGAGCGCTCCCCTATACCCAAAATAATAATTAAAACAAAGTGGATAGCAGAGAACATGTCTACCGCTTACCCTCACTTCTTGGACAGACCAGAACCTTAGATATGCAGTTTTAGAAACTGTTGTTTGTCCTGTAAGCATTAGGCTACATGGCAACGCATAAATTCTGATAGCGCACAGGGCTGCGGGCCAGAAGGTTGTAGGTTCGCAGACCATCGTGGACAACAGTAGGGGTGGAAAGAGCTCCTCCTTTATAGTAAAAGCATTGCATAAATCTATCATTGTATTTGCAGGTCTGAGGATTTTTTTTGTGTGTGCAAATTTATAAAATAACTAAAAACAGACCTTATTTGCATAAGTATTCAGACCCTTTGCTGTGAGACTCCAAATTAAGCTCAGGTGCATCCTGTTTCTATTGATCATCCTTGAGATATTTCTACAACTTGATTGGAGTCCACCTGTGGTAAATTAAATTGATTGGACATGATTTGAAAAGGCACACACCTGTCTATATGGGGCGGCAGGTAGCTTAGTGGTTAAGAGCGTTGTGCCAGTAACCGAAAGGTCGCAGGTTCTAATCCCCGAGCCGACTAGGTGAAAAATCTGTCTGTGCCCTTGAGCAAGGCACTTAACCCTAATTGCTCCTGTAAGTCGCTCTGGATAAGAGCGTCTGCTAAATGACTAAAATGTAATGTAAATGTAAAAAATATATAAGTTCCCACAGTTGACCGTGCATGTCAGCGCAAAACCAAGCCATGAGGTTGAAGGAATTGTCCGTAGAGCTCAGAGACAGGATTGTGTCTAGGCACAGATCTGGGGAAGGGTACAAAAACATTTCTGCAGCATTGAAGGTCCCCAAGAACACAGTGGCCTCCATCATTCTTAAATGGAAGAAGTTTGGAACCACCAAGACTCTTCCTAGAGCTGGTTGCCCGGCCAAACTGAGCAATTGGGGGAGAAGGGCCTTGGTCAGGGAGGTGACCAACAACCCGATGGTCACTCTGACAGAGCTCCAGAGTTCCTCTGTGGAGGTGGGAAAACCTTCTAGAAGGACAACTATCTCTGCAGCACTCCACCAATCAGGCCATTTAACAATTTAATCAATTTTAGAATAAGGCTGTAACGTAGCAAAATGTGGAAAAAGTCAAGGGGTCTGACTACTTTCCGAATGCACTTTATGCATTTTAAACATGTGAAAGCGAGCAAGGCACTGCACTGGCGGGAGTTTGGCGAGCGCTAGTGGAGAGACGCGCCTTTGGTGTGTCTTTGCCACAGTAGTTCATTTTAGCAACAAATTCCAAATGCATGCGTCATAAGACAAATTTGACATACCAAAAGAACAGTAGGCCTATGCTAGTAATTGTTGCTTGATGCCCCATTGCTGGTGAGCTTGCAAAGTAATTAGTTAAAATTCCTGATCACCAAACAATTAATCCACGGAGGCTTTGCCACAAAATGAGTTTTTTTTTTTTTTTTTTACAAACCTGGCCAGATAACTTCAAGTCAAAGTCGAGTCCCGAGTCTTGAGGGTCCAAGTCACGTCTCAAGTTTATTTTATTTTATATGAAGTCGAGTCTCAGATCATCAAATTTGTGACTCGCGTCCACAACTCTGCTGTACACTGTTTTAACACAGTTGCAGCCGACGGTATTTTTCAGGTACAACATGTTTGTGGCGTCTGTCTTCAGTTTACACACAGGTGTTGGGAGATGCAGATAGCTAATTAGCACAGGTAGTCCACTGTCTGTTTTCTGTAAACTAGTGCTGTAACATGAACATATGGCCGTGTGGGAACCCTATAAAGGTGTATCAATTTAACCTTTTTGTTTTTTGAAAAGCAATGCCGTTTTAATGTTCAGACCGAGCGTCGTGGCTCTTAACAAAAACCACTCCCTACAGAAGACCCCTTCGTCCAATGACTTATGTGTAATGTAATGGTCCTGAGAGCCATGATCAAGGGCTTGCTGAGACCCAGAAGGGTGACCCAAGAAGGAGCCCTTTCTTGCATCTGGGGCCCTTCTCTCTTTCCCCTGGGGCCAATGCATGCATTCAAAGCTCTGTCCCCAAGCCCCATTGCCAAGGGCCCTTTCAATGGGGCCACAATCAATCAGTGCTTTTGTTATGTAGCCTAGCCCTTATCATGACTCCAATTCCATCGCATTCCATTTGCTCATTGAACGTCCCCTTTTGACTTGTGAGGGAAATGCTACGATGCTGCCCAAATGCTCTGTCTAATCGCAAACATGCCTTCGCACATAGGGCTGTTGCAGTGACTGTATTAGTCATGACCGCAGTCAAATTCAATGGTCACGTCGAGTCACGGTAATCTCCTCTTATGCACTCTGGACATGCGTTGGTAGTACCCAACTCGCCAACGACCGTCAGGTTGCTAGTGGTCTGGTACTCAGCACTCTATTGTCCCTCTAACCACTCTGACATCAATGCAATCAAAAAACCATAATCACATGAAACACTTTATCAGCAAAACAGTGTAATGCTTTTAAAACTCACCTCACTGTGATCGATCAACTTGAAGAAAGAAGTTAAGCAACAGGTTGAAACTGAGTGGAAACCTTGGTCGGTGTGGATGTCAAAGAGCAGGTGTTCTTAATGTTTTGTACACTGTACAATAAATCACATTTTATTGGTCACATGCACGTGCTTAGCAGATGTTATTGCGGGTGTAGCGAAATTCTTGTGTTTCTAGCTCCGTCAGTGCACTAATATCGCGTAACAAATAATATCTAACAATTTCACAACATATACACACATCTAAGTAAAGCAATGGAATTAAGAATGTATAAATAAATATATGGACGAGCAATGTCAGAGCGGCATAGACTAAGAGAGTAGAATACAGTATGAGATGAGTAATGCAATATGTAAACATTATTAAAGTGACTAGTGTTCCATTTATTAAAGTGGCCAGTGATTTCTAATCTATGTATATAGGCAGCAGCCTCTAATGTGCTAGTGAAGGCTTTTTAACAGTCTGATGGCCTTGAGATAGACGCTCAATACATAGTCTACCGTATATTACGCACGGCCCCCCCAAAAAAATCATAAGATTTAAGATGTCTTTGGTAAATAATTGGTGTAGTCTAGGGCTGTGGCGGTCATGACATTTTGTCAGCTGGTTATTGTCATGCAAAAGACTGCCAGTCTCATGGTAATTGACTGTTAATTAACATAAACATGTTTAGCATCTCCAAGCCGCATCCAAGCAGATAACATACAGTAGGCCCACTCGTATTCTGTTCTTCTGAAATACATTTTTTTCAAATCATGTTTTTTTTTAGACCTGCCTAAAGTAATGGCTTTATTGTGATGGTGTATATTACATTGATTTATTATACCTTTTTAATTTGTAAATGTAGATATTCCAAAGGCGTGCATCAGCAGCTTGTATGCGTGGAGGACTGGAGATGCTAATCCTGTTTATGGTAATTAATGCTCAATTACCGTGAGACCCCGCAGTCATTTGCATGACAAGAACCAGCTGACAAAATGTCATGACTGGCACAGCCCTACTCTCACGTGATACGGTTTGGAAAAATGTGGAATTTAATCATTTATCACAGGTATGAAAGTTTTCAAATGCAGAAGATACACAGTTTAGCAAAGTTGCACCCGGCTGTGTTTTGAGTAACACCTGCCTTCGACCCGAAATGTAGAAAATAATGGTCCAATGGAAATGTGAGAGGATGTCGTACCTCTGCTGGAGGTTGTGTGACAGCCGGGTGCAACTTTGCTAATCTGCGTACAGTAAGTATCTTTTCTATTCAAAATATTATTTCTCGCTGGTATGAAAGTTGTTCCAAAGGTTTCCAAAACCGTATTGCAAGTGAACATTATTAACATTTCTAAACGTTAAAACTGAGCGTTGGGATTGTAGTTCACATGAAGCCAGCTGTGTTCCATACCTTCAGCTGACAACCCAAAGGGGTTCGGAGTGGCTTCTCGAGCTCAGATTCCGAGTGTTTAATTCAGATTCAAAGTGTTAGAAACCTGCAATGTTTTATCGGAGCTCGAGGCGAGGCGCCCTCTGTCGGCGCCATCTTAGCCATGAGCTAGCCTATGCCTCTTCTTCCAAAGCCTTGGTTGTATAATGTAATGTTTGTGCTGTATTGAATTTACCTGAAATGTTGACACTTGGCTTCACCATGTTCACTTCCCTTTGAGATGTTACCCTGGTCTGGCCTGTTGGCACTGTACAGCTGCTCCCAGCCTCCCGCTGAACTTCAGACCTGATTTTAGTATTGCTACAACAGGGCACATGGAGACGACCCTTAATCTCACAAAGCACATCAGTTCTCATGTAGACCTAGCTACAGCAGAGCAAGGCTTGTTCAATGAGCCAAATAGATAACGGATACTGTACTTTAAGCACTGTACAGACTAACATCTAACCACATCTCATCTAATGACATGTATACTGAACAAAATTATAAACGCAACATGCAACAATTTCAAAGATTTTACTGAGTTACAGTTCATATAGGGAAATCAGTCAATTGAAATCAATTTATTAGGCCCTAAATATATGGATTTCAAATGACTGGGAATACAGATACTTAAAAAATCAGGTAGGGGTGTGGATCAGAAAACCAGTCAGTATCTGGTGTGACCACCATTTGTCTCATACAGCACAACACATCTCTTTCGCATAGAGTTGATTGTGGCCTGTGGAATGTTATCCCACTCCTCTTCAATGGCTGTGTGAAGTTGCTGGATATTGGCGGGAACTGGAACACGCTGTCGTACACGTCGATCCAGAGCATCCCAAACATGCTCAATGGGGGGCATGTCTGGTGAGTATGCAGAACATGGAAGAACTGGGACATTTTCAGATCGTGTGCCGATCCTTGCGACATGGGGCCATGCATTATCATGCTGAAACATGGCACAACAATGCCACAGTGTCTCGTCACATTATCTGTGAATCAGATATGTTGTCTAACACCAAGAACTCATCATTCATCAATGACTTCTGAGTTTCTCATTCCTTGAGACCCTTATACATTCTAAACTCTGCTTTTACCAGGGTTTAAAAACCAGGGTTTTCAAATTGGTTTCAAAAGCAACTTGCGGTGCATTGTTTAGGCTTCCACTGTTCTTGTAATTTCAGGACTGAATATTTATACATGACACTGTGGACAGTGATGTTTGACGAGAGTGGAACTAGCCTAATAGGTGTAACATGTTTGTACAGCACTCTCACGGAATAGCCTACCTCAATACCTTTTTTTAGAGGTGCTATATCTTGTTAAGTGGACCCATCAGGGTCTTTAGTCAATATTTGTGGGTTGTTTGCAAGGCAGGAAAAGGAATAGGTGTGTGTATACAATGGTGCGTTTGCTGAATAAACACATTTTTACAGTTTGTTGATGTAAAGTGTCCCTCTCCTGTTTTGAGACACAACAGGGATTTTTCCTAAAGCGCAATCCAGACTTTACGCAAACAGATGATTTGGACCGCAACTGAGTACGTGAATGTCGTTTTTAGTCACAAAATGAGTGTCTCCGTGTAGTACATTGCTCTTGACGGAGATTTGTGCCCCTCAAATATTGTAACTGAGAGGTAAATTGTAGGGCGGCATGTAGCTAGCAGTTAAGAGCGTTGGGCCAGTAACCGAATCCCCGAGCCGACTAGGTGAAAAATCTGTCTGTGCTATTGACCCAAGGCACTTAACCCATATTGATCCTGTAAGTCACGCTGGGTAAGAGCTTCTGCTAAATGGCTCAAATGTAAATTCCTTGCGCAGCGTCTGGGGCAGTTGTGTAGACAATGAAGCTCTGTATTTTACCACCAAACTCGCTTGGTTCAAATGGAACCAAGCGAGTTTGCCACCACCATGCTTCACCATAGGGTTGGTGCCAGGATTCCTCCAGACGTGATGCTTGGCATTCAGGCCAAAGAGTTCAATCTTGGTTTCATCAGACCAGAGAATCTTGTTTATCATGGTCTGAGAGTCCTTTAGGTGCCTTTTGGCAAACTCCAAGTGGGCTGTCCTGTGCCTTTTTACTGAGGAGTGGCTTCCGTCTGGCTACTCTACCATAAAGGCCTGATTGGTGGAGTGCTGCAGAGATGGTTGTCCTTCTGGAAGGTTCTCCCATCTCCACAGAGGAACTCTGGAGCTCCGTCAAAGTGACCATCGGGTTCTTGGTCACCTCCCTGACCTTTCTCCTCCGATTGCTCAGCTTGGCCAGGCGGCCAGCTCTAGGAAGAGTCTTGGTGGTTCCAAACTTCATCCATTTAAGAATGATGGAGGCCACTGTGTTCTTGGGGACCTTCAATGCTGCATAAATATTTTGGTACCCTTCCCCAGATCTGTGCCTCGACACAATCCTGTCTCGGAGCTCTACGGACAATTCCTTCGACCTCATGGCTTGGTTTTTGCTCTGACATGCACTGTCAACTGTGGGACCTTCTATAGACAGGTGTGTGCCTTTCCAAATCATGTCCAATCAATGGAATTGACCACAGGTGGACTCCAAGTTGTAGAAACATCTCAAGGATGATCAATGGAAACAGGATGCTCAATTTCGAGTCTCATAGCAAAGTGTCTGAATGATTATGTAAATAAGGTATGTTTTTTAAAATACATTTACAAACATTTCTAAAAACCAATTTTTGCTCTTTGTCATTATGGGGTATTGTGTGTAGATTGAGGGAAAACAATTAATTTAATCAATTTTAGGAACAGTCAAGGGGTCTGAATACTTTCCAAATGCACTGTATACAACCTATCGAGTGTGTCATCATCGCCAAATCACTTCAACGTCTTGGTTTAGCTTGGCATTTGACTGCTGCATCAAATAAGCAGCCTATTTTGCATTGATAACCAAATATAACCTCAGCGACTTGTTCAAACATTGTAGCCCTAATAGAATCCCCCCCAAAGGCATTTTTTTTGATAACTACATGAATCTAGGCTATTTTGAAACTGTAAAAATAGCTGTTACCATTGTTATTTTTTCTGTGACAAAATTATGACATTCTATTTTTAGCTGATTATGGGACAGCATATCAAATGGGGATAATGTTGTGGTATCACTGGCAGGGCTCCAGACACAATTTTTCTCACATCTTCAGTTTGTGGCACCCCCCAAAACATTTTAGTTGCGTCACACAATAAATACATTTGAGAATCTTCTAAAGGCATAGTCAATCACAATGCTTTATTAAGACGTGTAATAGACTACTGAGAGTTGTTACATCTAACATGTCCAAGCAGGAATGCATGATTCAAAATGTTAAGATATACAATCTAATCCAGTGATTGTCATGAATTTTGGGTTGGCAATTTTGATATTTTAGTAATATTTTATTGTCAAAATAGGGCTTCAGATACATTTTATTTGTTCAATCAAGATGAATTTGTCTTAATCTTTATGTGCACTAAAATGTGTATATATAGGTCTAATTCAATTGGTGCCAATTCACCACAGGAAGTGGAAACTCAAAACGCATTAGCTAAATCACTAACTCTAAATATAACACCTACTGCTAGTAGCCATGTATTAATCTAAGTAAATGTAATGTCCTAAAAAAAAAACGTTGAAATGAGGCTTCGTGCACTCCCAATGGCCGATGCGCAATTTTGCACGCTCCATATTTCAAAGCCATATCAGATATCTTGATTGTTTAACAGTGTGCTTTGAGCACAATGGTCGTTGAAAATTCAAATGTATACCTACAGAAACTCTCTTCTCTTTTTAATATGGACAACTAGTTAATCCAAAATTGCTCCCCCCCATGAACATTTAGAAAATGCATTCAATCACAAGGGGGCAAGAGTGTGAAAGGCTCGCTCATTACAGAAGCCACCCCAGCTAAACAGGCAGGCACAGCGGCAGGGCAGACACTTTTATTACAGGAATCATGACGATAATGCACTTTACTGTTTTTAAGAAATTCATGGTTTTATCTGCCCCAAAAACAGGACGTTTTGATTGAGGTGACCAGGTAGAATGGCAGCCAAGACTAAAGGTTGCAAATTGCGACTTAATGGTCGCAGTCTGGAGCCCTGACTGACAAGTATACGAATATTTGCCAGGGCATATTTAATTATAAATCTGATTTATTTCACATGAAGATGTGGGAAGCTAAAAGGCTAGCAATCTTGCAGGCTATGTTATTAGCCAGCTAGATAGCAAGGGAAGACGACAAGAATGTGGTGATTCTTTGCTTTCACCACAAATGAGAAGACGACAAGAACCTCAATCTCCCCCTTGTGAATGTTGCTATTTGGGAGTCTAGGAACGCATGAACCGGCGAGGTATAATGTTACCAAAAGGTGCGAGCTGCTCCAAAGAAATCGGACTCCGCCGAATGACGTACAGGATCTATGGATTCTCCTTAAATCAGCCATTTCTAGTGTGACTGGTATCAGGCAAGACTGCCTCACACCTACATAATTGGTTATCTAGGCCTAGCTCTCGCATGGACTGCAGCGGCAGAAGGTAGCTCAAATAGCCTACTTGTCTCATTCCTCCATAATCAATCCTATTGACCAGAACGGTGTTCTGTCAGAAATCACTATTAATCTGTTTTTCAACTTCCTCTGATCAGAGTATTGCATCAAATATGGTTATTTCCCAAACACGCATGTAGGCCTTTGCAGTTCCACACCATTGGTTGGGTTGTGGTGTATACATTGGAAGCCTCCAACATAATCCAGGTAGAATCAGAAATTCCCCAGGGCAGCTGTCTAGGCCCCTTACTTTTTTTTTTTCAATCTTCACTAATGACATGCCACTGGCCTTAAGTAAAGCCAGTGTGTCTGTATGCGGATGACTCAACACTATACGAGTCAGCTACTACAGCGAGTGAAATAACTGCAACACTTAACAAAGAGCTGTAGTTAGTTTCTGAATGGGTGGCAAGGAATGTTAGTCCTAAATATTTCAGAAACTAAAAGCATTGTGTTTGGGACAAATCATTCACTAAACCTCAACTAATTATTGTAATAAATAATGTGGAAATTGAGCAAGTTGAGGTGACTAAACTGCTTGGATTGTAAACTGTCATGGTCAAAACATGTTGATACAACAGTAGCTAAGATGGGGAGAAGTCTTTCCATACTAAAGCGCTGCTCTGCCTTCTTAATAACACAATCAACAAGGCAGGGCCTACAGGCTCTAGTTTTGTCGCACCTGGACTACTGTTCAGTCGTGTGGTCAGGTGCCACAAAGAAGGACCTCGGAAAATAACAATTGGCTCAGAGCAGGGCAGGGCAGCACGGCTGGCCCTTAAATGTACATGGAGAGCTAACATTAATAATATGCATGTAAATCTCTCATGGCTCAAAGTGTTGACATGCGGAATGCACCGAGGTGTCTGTTTTTAAACTAGTAGCACACAGCTCAGACACCCATGCATACCCCACAAGACATGCTACCAAAGGTCTCTTCACAAGTCAAGAACAGACTATGGGAGGTGCACAGTACTACATAGAGCTACATGGAACTCTATTCCACATCAGGTAACCGATGCAAGCAGTTGAATCAGATATATATTTTTTAAACAGATAAAAATATACCTTATGGAACAGCAGGGACTGTGAAGAGACACAGATACACATAAGACATGCACTCTACACACACGTACACATGGATGTTGTATTGTAAATATGTGATAGTGGAGTAGTGGCCTGAGGGAACACACTAAATGTATTGGGTAAAGTGTTTATGAAATGTACTGTTTTAAGTGTGTGTGTGTGTGTGTATATAACTGTCTTAATGTTGCTGGACACCAGGAAGAGTAGCTGCTGCCTTGGCAGCAGCTAATGGGGATCCTTAATAAATACAAATATCCTCTTTATTCCACTTGTAAACAAAGTGTGGCATAAATTCTAGAATGATCTTGCTGATTTTAAACCAGTCTGTTGGTTTTTTATTCTGTGTTAAAATGCTACCTCCACAGTCTTACTTGTTCCATGCTGTACCAACTGGCCTCACTATAGAAAGGACCACTGTAATGTGTAAAAAGCTAGGAAGGAAGTGAGCAAAACCAAAACTTGCATTTCACTGCTTCAGCACAAAGGTTTATTCAGGGCATAAAGTTGAGCCATCTTTCTGCCCCTACCACCACCTTCAACACAAAATCCCAGGCAGCCAGCTTAGCTGTCAAATACTGTAATACCGTCAATTTTTTGGGGGGTGATATGATATTTTGGCCATATCACCCAGCCCTAGTTGTATTTGATGTTTAGCGGTACCAGGCTAGCTATACATCACCATTGGTAAGAATTTCTCAACAAATCTACAAGACCATAGTTGGCCTGTGTGCAGTGGTGAATGGGACGTTTCTTGTTGTTTTTGTGTTACGTTCAGGTCCTGGTTGCTGAATTCTATTGTCAAAGATTTAGCCTGTCACTGAATAGGCTATGGGACATGGCCTCACAGAGACTGCCCGTCCGTAGTGTGGCATCTATTCTCACTGCCTAAATGTGAAACCATCCTGGAATGGCAGAAACTTTAGGAACTTCACTGTGGTTAGGCTAGTTTGTATGTATCAGTGCCTAGGCCTATATGTGTGCGAGAACCACTTGTTTTCCCCTGAATCTCATTGTAGTGATGTGATCCTAAATGGGTCAGACACAGCCTGTCCCACCCATGGATAGGAAGAGGAGGGGGAACCACCATTTTGATACTGTACCACATGTCCTCATCTTCCATTGTCAAATGTACTTTGTACATATGTCAGAATAATGTAGGGTCTAAGCATTGATGTATGGGGGAGTGTGCACGTACATGCTTTTTCCTCTCCAAAAATGTTTTTCTACAGTGAAGAATAAAACAAAAAGTTGACCTTCTACTGCAGTGAAATAATACCCTGCTTGAACAGATAGGCGAGGTGACGTCTAGTATGTTATCATATTTCAATAGATTGGGTTTAGGGCTATTATTCTGTTCACAAGGACAAGGTGTGCTTGTACAAGCATTCTTCAATCTGCAGGAAATGCAGGCCCATAAGGCTCTAGTTTAAAAGGAGTGCACTATATAAGGAATAGAGTGCCAATTGGGATGCAACCCTTGCTAGGCAGAGGAAGCCATTTTGTCATGTTTCTCTCTGCCACTCTCTCAGAAGGGGACTTTCACATCTTGTTTTCTGCTATTATTCTCAACTCAGGGTGAAGTCCTGCATCCTGCCACCCTCCCCTATCCCCCTCTGAGCTGCATGGGGCTGGGGAGAGGATGTGTGTTTTGTGTCCTTCGTTGTCTCTTTATAGGTTTAGTTTGCCTAGGATGAAGGATCCCCTCCAACGTCCTTAAAGAGCACACACCCACTCACTCAAAACATTCCATTTTGTTGAATAATTTATTCATACAAACACATTGTGATTAGCTTTGTGAATATAGCCTACTTAATGTATACATTGATTTAGTTTCAAGAGGAAAGTTATTCTGATTTACATGATTGTTGACTGCTTTTCAGCTGGCCAAGTCCACAGTGGTAATTTACTGGCCTTCCGGACAAGGACTAATGAAATTGTGCATTCAATGGAGAAGATGATGCTATAAAGAGCATTTCATTCAGGCCTCAAGTCACAGTGCTATTTTGTAATAGTTGCCCGCATGTGGCTGGTCATTGGTTCAATTGAGTTGGGCTATAATTAGGTAATTTGGAAGATGTGGTCCTTGTCCTTAGGTACATTTGTAAAGAGCAATATATCTTTCCTGTTCACCTTGTCCTTTCCAGCACGGTTCCAGGCGGCAGCTATAGTTGATGCATAGCCAACCCAGTACAGCTCAGCTTTGTCTGGCTTGGCTCGGATGTTTACCCCAGACAACCAGGGCAGCAGACAGCTTAAATGACTATAAGCTTAAATGGGATTAAATCAATGTTCAGTCGGTCAAGGAGTCTACTCCCTTGCAAAATACTACAGAGTAGATGGGCCTAAATTAATTCAGGCTGGCTGTATGTTGCGCCTCGTTGGGGTTTAGGTCTGTGTAGTTGCACCCTTTTTCTTCTCATCCTAGTCCCCCACTCTCACCCCCTTTCCATCTCTCCCTCTCTTCAACTGGATAAACTGGTCATTTGGAGACACCCATCTGTCTCTCTTGGCCTTTGTCATGAATGCCTCTTTGTAACCAATAACCATCTCACTATAGAAGATCGTGGTAAAGTGTCACTTGTGGTGATCTGGGCTGGGTTTCCCAAAGCACCCAAAGTGGTGTGAGCCTGGGTTGTCGAGAGAAATAACATAGGCTACTTTAGCAATGAAGGCTTTAGGAAAACCAGCCCTGGGCTCTCTCACTTGTCATTAAAGTGGATGATGGGCATGCATTTTGATGTGAAAGTCATAGCTTGTTGTGACCTGAAAAAACTTGCTTCAGTTCAAAACATTGAGACCGACGTTTGTCCTGCTTTCTCTCCCTGTTATCTTGCACTGGCGCCGTATCTTTGGTCCTGTTCTCTCTCCTCTCACAGCGCTTGAGAGGATATGCATAGAAGAATGGGAGAAACTCTGCAAATACAGGTTTGCAAAGCTTGTAGTGTCATACCCAAGAAGACTCGGCTGTAATCGCTGCCAAACGTGCTTCAACAAAGAACTGAGTAAAGGGTCTGAATGTAAATGTGATATTTCTGTTTTTTATTTTTAATAAATGTGCAAAAATGTCTAAACCGGTTTTTGCTTTGTGTGTGTGTAGATTGATGAGGGGGAAAAAAACAATTTTATCAATTTTTGAATGTCTGTAACGTAACAAAATGTGGAAAAAGTCAAGGGGTCTGAATACTTTACAAATGCACTGTAGGTATCCCAGGTACACTGTGTGCTCCCAGTCCCCGGGTACCAGCTCTAAAAGCTACCCTATTGGTTCAGTTTTTTAGGGACAATAATTGTATGAGGTGGATATAAACTTGTATCTACTGTAGGGCTTCACAATTAATCGAATTCACATCGAAATTGCAATGTTGACATGTGCAATATCCATATCGCAAGCGATCCATATCTGTAATGTCAATTTTTTTTATGGAAGCCCATTCCCGCCACTTAAAAAACAACAACATTATGCCGATACTATTTAAACATTTTAGGAGGCTAAGTCGAAATTTCGAGATGGTAGAGCATACTTATAGGATATGTTTCTTCATTTGTAACATTGTGTTAATTTAGAGGTGGCACCACGGGTCCAAGAGTGGTGGGGAATTTCAATACAGACTGACCAAGTGGTTCTCAAACCTCTCCTCGTGGACCCCCAGCCGTTCCATGTATTTTATCTATTCCAGAACTAGCACACCTGATTCAACTTGTCAACTAACCCTTGATTAGGTGAATCGGGTGAACTCGTTCAGGGCTAAAACAAAATTGTGAAATGTCTGTAGGTCCCTATGAGAGGTTTGAGAACCACTGGGCTAACCTAACCAGGTAAAACTCCAGACCCTAATTTGGATGGTATGACAGTAAAGTTTTACAGCTAAATTATGTTTTATGAGCTATGATGGGACCAGATTATTTTCTAATCAGGTCATATGGTTTAAACAAACAAAATGGACAACTGCGATTGGACAATAGAACTAACAGGGCTGAGCTTGCTTTATGCAGGGTTGCATCTGTAATTAAAAAGTTACTCACACAGTATGTCATCACTATTGTTGTGTTGATTGATTAATTCCAGTCAATAATTTGATTGCTAAGGTCTAGGTAGCCTAGCCACCTGAAGTTTGAATATAAACCAAATTTGATCCTTTTCTTTTAACACAAAATAAATAGGCACATTTGCCTATATCGTGCAGTTCTAACTTACTATGTGTTTCCTTTGACTCTTTTTAGAAGGGCTGCTAGACTTGGGTTGGTATTATGCTGGTTCAATATGTATATTCTGCTTCTACTTATATTTGGATAAAAGTGAACTAAACTGCACATTTGCCTAAAAAGCTAATGACGCAACTGTCAGGACTGTCAAGTCAAAGCACATCCTGCAAATAGAAAAACGGTACCAATGTTTGTTTTTGTTTCCTCTCTGCAGATCTGTGTCCTCCTCTTCACCTGCCTCTACATTCTGTCCTACCTCATCCTCACTCACTTCAAGAAGAATGCGGACTATGTCACGGGTGAGTATGGATATGTTTGCCTAGTCCCCCCCCCCCCAAAAAAAGGAACTCAGTCCGGCTTTCAACTTACTCTTGAAAGTTGCAGTAGTAGAATGCATAAGGTGCTATTTCGAAATTGGGTAGTGCATCATCAGTTTTCCTCTTGTCATGTCAGTCATTGCATACTTTAGAGAGCTATTTATAACTTGTGAGAAATGTCTAGATAAATTAGCCATGTCAGCTAATGTTTTTTAGCCCCTAGATTTTGTAGTAATGTTTGTCACTCAAATTTCACATTAGACATGTTTATAGAATTGCAAACAAATTAGCTTTAACACTACAAAAATAATTCTGCACCCCATGACAAAATGTGTAGAATTGCAGAAAATAAGCTTTACACCTGCAACATTTTCTCTCTGCCTACAAGATGGGTGTGAACAGTTTGTCATGAACAGTGCTTGTGCCATAGAAATAAACGTGTGGGGGGCAAGATGTTCCCCAGTGCTGGAAGGGGGGCCTGAGTGAAAAAGTTTGGAACTCCTGGTATAGCCCATCGCCTGCCCTATGCTATAACAAATGCAAAACAAAGGAGTTTTTCAAGTTGCTGTCAATTTGAGGATTTACAGTACTGTGCTTCCTGCCACTAAAGTTAAATGTACAGTATGTGCGGCTCTCAAGTGAACCAAATCAGTGACGACATCCAACACCTTATATCCTATTTAGGGCTGTTGCGGTGACCGTATTACCGCCACCCCGGCGGTCACGAGTCATGAAGGCAGTCAAATTCAACGTAACCGTTTAGTCACGGTAATTGGGCTTCTCCAAGCTCTGATGCTGCTGATGGTCATTAGTATTCTACCAAACTTGCTAACTGCCTGGTACTCAGCACTCTATTGTCCCTCTATTCACTCTGACATCAATGCAAATGTAATCAAAAATTTAATCAAACACTTCATGACAGCCCATGAGCTCATGTTGCGCAACATTTCTATAGGCTATGCAATTGCGTGAGAAAACAGAGTGATGGTCTCTATTAAAAAGAGCAGGATCCCATCAGCTTTCTATAGGCCTACAATTTATTTCTCAACTTTTCTAATATTAAGCACATTGCTTATCTTTACAACAGGAGTATAGCCTACCTGGCTGGCATGAAAATGAACCGCGGGAAAAGCGTCCTCCATTCGTTATTTTAAGTGTATAGATGACATGTATTTTTTTCCCCTGCCCCTATTTTGAGACGGTGCATGATAATGGTTCATTCTAAATCAATATATATAGTACCAGTCAAAAGTTTGGACACTCCTACTCATTCCAGGGTTTTTCTTTATTTTTACTATTTTCTACATTGTAGAATAATAGTGAAGACATCAAAACGATGAAATAACACATGGAATCATGTAGTAACCAAAAAAGTGTTAAACAAATCAAAATATATTTTATATTTGAGATTCTTCAAAGTAGCCACCCTTTGCCTTGATGACAGCTTTGCACACTCTTGGCATTCTCTCAACCAGCTTTATGAGGTAGTCACCTGAAATGCATTTCAATTAACAGGTGTGCCTTGTTAAAAATAAATTTTTGCTATTTCTTTCCTTAATGCGTTTGAGCCAATCAGTTGTGTTGTGACAAGGTAGGGGTGGTATACAGAAGATAGCCATATTTGGTAAAATCCAAAGTCCATATTATGTCAAGAACAGCTCAAATAAGCAAAGAGAACCACAGTCCATCATTACTTTAACACATGAAGGTCAGTCAATCCGGAAAATTTCAAGAACACATAGGCCTATATGTTTTGATAAGGTTTGGATCACAACTAAAGTGGCCAGATAACTTCTTAAAATTAAGCACATTTAATCCGCTTTACAAGTGGTGTAGAGCCTAACTGGCATACAGAAGCAGCGCATGAGTTTCAAGTTTGGGGAAGATCATTTCCACCATAAAAATGCACCTTTTATAATAAAAGCATTACATGCGTAATCGCATTTGTAGTCACTTTTTATAATGGTGTTTTCCCGCTAATAGAACATTTGCGCATAAAGCCTACTGCTGTGTGCGCGTTGCTGGGCTTATAATGTGAAGAAATAGCCTAATAGTTTATCAACATTTTAAGCTAAACGTTCTGATATGTTGAGTCAGCTTCATTGCGTAAAAACGTTTTTTTTATGCTAGTGGTTGTATTAATTTGAGATCTATCGCATACCACAACTGTCTCAGACTATGTTTTGGAGTATTTATTTATCGCACAGAATAGAATAGGTCAACTTTTGTACTATGGGGGATAGTAGATTGAGATAGGCTAGTGCTTTTGCTGTTTGTTAGGCCTACTCATCTTGTTGGCTGACGAAAAGTAAATGTGGACATTTCTTCCAATATATTCAATATGCACCTCGGAATTCGATAAGAACGCGCGCAGTTGCGTCCCCCGACGTGTCTGTCTTCATTTGTAGCCTGTGAGAAAGACCCGATCACGTGAGCCATGTGAGTGAGAGGTGCTTCGGAGAAGGGCACAACGCAGCACTCTGGGCCAAGGGCACAACGGCCACTGGCCGCAAAAGGCATGGATTTTTTTAGGGTGCATTACGGCTACACAAAGGGGATGCCGCCGGGAGGCATTAGCAAGTGCTTGTCAAATTGTGAATGAGAGACTGATGAAGTGTGCAGTCTGCGCAAAAAAATCAACAAAGCAGAGCTCATGCTTTTCATGCAACTTTTTTCTAATCATCATTAGTCGCATCATGCAGCATTACAATGTAATAAAAATCAAAACATATAGCCCAATGTTTGTAGAACAACTAAAGATGCATGAATAACTCTAAATTAAGCATATAGGAATACCTAGTTCTTTGTTAACCACTCAACACAGAATAGTCGCATGTGCGCACTCCCTCAAATCGTTTGGAGAAAATATCCTTTCTATTTTATTCAGCTTTGTTCAATTGTATTCTTCATACTATAAAATAATGCCACGGAATTCTAAGAAAATCTTGTCTGCTAAATAAACTAGTGTAGCCCACAGCCATTTGTCATAGCCAGATCAGGACCTAACATAAGGACAACTCAGAGTATGCGATTCTGTTCTTCTGAAATAGACTACATTTTCTTCATGTTTCTTTAGACCGGTCTTAAATAAATAATGGATTTATTGTGAAGGTGTAGGCTATATTACATGGATTTATTAGACTTTTTTAAATGTAGATGTTCCAAAGATCTGCATCAGTGGCTTCTAGGCTATGTGTGGAAGCCAGGAGATGCTAAATGTGTTTGTTAATTAACGGTCAATTACCGTGAGACCGACAGTTATTTGCTTGACAATCACCAGCTGACAATTTTGTGACCGCCACAGCCCTAATCCTATTCACTTGAATTGAAAGCCTTGTGTTGAAGTGTGGCTGTGCAAATGCAATTGGTTATGTACCTTATGTAATCATTCCAGTAAAGGCTGGTTATTGAAAACCGCTGAAGCACATCCGCTCCAACATAACAAGCCTGGCCTGTAGCTGTATCGCACTGGCTCTGCAGAAGTTTGGCTGTTTGGAGGTGGGCCAGTCCACTGAGCCTAGCCAGCCAGTGTATTTATTGGGTTTTGGAAAGAGTCGGCTTAACCTGCTCTGCATTAGGAGTACAGTGTTGTTTCCAATGAATGTTCTCAGCAGTCAGTCAACACCACCAGCAGAACATTTGTGCCTCGCAGTTTAATTTGAATGGTGTAGTGTTGAAGATGTGTTCTGTGAATCGATTGGGATGCTGCGAACTGGTTTCTCTTGCTCCGTGCATGTTTTTTCACTTCTTTTTCCACACGCTTCAGTTCCTCCTACTGACCTATACAGAATCTTGTTCTTTGTGTCTTGAACATGGTGTATTCTGCATATCTCTATTTTTGAGGCCAACTACTTATTTTCCCCCCTGTCCGTGTCGATCGGTGCTACCTTAGTTTCTCACCAATATCTCGCACTGTTTTTCTAAGTATATCCCTCCTCCAAACACTCTAGGTAACATCCATTGCCCCGACACCATTTCAACTCTTATCTGTCTGGGTAAAGGGGTTGGAGGCTTCTGTTGTCAAGGTTTCCCCTCAGTTGTCAAGATGCTCACATTCCTTTAGTCATTACTAGCTTGCCTCACTTGCCTGTTGGTATAGCTGTGAAGCACTCACTTGTATGTTTTCCACCATTTTCCAGATGACATTGAAGATGCAACCGCCAACAAAATTGCGTAAGTAAAGAGCCGTAATGATTAACTGACCTAGCAGCAGTCTGCACGTTGACTCACTCAGTCTGTGATTAGAGTGTCTGTGTGTGGGCAGAGTATTTGAGCTAGTATCTGAGTCGATGTGACATAACGAGATGACACAGCCTGGCCACTTGGCCTGTGTAACTGTCCTCCTTGCCCTTTGTCCTTTCGCTGATATTCCCTTCCTCCCTCCCCACCCAGAGCAACTAGCATCCAAAACACACACACACTCATATATACAGTGGGGAGAACAAGTATTTGATACACAGCCGATTTTGCAGGTTTTCCTACTTACAAAGCATGTAGAGGTCTGTAATTTTTTATCATAGGTACACTTCAACTGTGAGAGACGGAATCTAAAACAAAAATCCAGAAAATCACATTGTATGATTTTTAAGTAATTAATTTGCATTTTATTGCATGACATAAGTATTTGATACATCAGAAAAGCAGAACTTAATATTGGTACAGAAACCTTTGTTTGCAATTACAGAGATCATACGTTTCCTGTAGGTCTTGACCAGGTTTGCACACACCTGCAGCAGGGATTTTGGCCCACTCCTCCATACAGACCTTCTCCAGATCCTTCAGGTTTTGGGGCTGTCGCTGGGCAATACAGACTTTCAGCTCCCTCCAAAGATTTTATATTGGGTTCAGGTCTGGAGACTGGCTAGGCCACTCCAGGACCTTGAGATGCTTCTTACGGAGCCACTCCTTAGTTGCCCTGGCTGTGTGTTTCGGGTCATTGTCATGCTGGAAGACCCAGCCACGACCCATCTTCAATGCTCTTACTGAGGGAAGGAGGTTGTTGGACAAGATCTCGCGATACGTGGCCCCATCCATCCTCCCCTCAATACGGTGCAGTCATCCTGTCCCCTTTTGCAGAAAAGCATCCCCAAAGAATGATGTTTCCACCTCCATGCTTCACGGTTGGGATGGTGTTCTTGGGGTTGTACTCATCCTTCTTCCTCCAAACACGGCGAGTGGAGTTTAGACCAAAAAGCTCTATTTTTGTCTCATCAGACCACATTACCTTCTCCCATTCCTCCTCTGGATAATCCAGATGGTCATTGGCAAACTTCAGACGGGCCTGGACAGGCGCTGGCTTGAGCAGGGGGACCTTGCGTGCGCTGCAGGATTTTAATGGTTTTCTTTTTGACTGTGGTCCCAGCTCTCTTCAGGTCATTGACCAGGTCCTGCCGTGTAGTTCTGGGCTGATCCCTCACCTACCTCATGATCATTGATGCCCCACGAGGTGAGATCTTGCATGGAGCCCCAGACCGAGGGTGATTGACCGTCATCTTGAACTTCTTCCATTTTCTAATAATTGCACCAACAGTTGTTGCCTTCTCACCAAGCTGCTTGCCTATTGTCCTGTAGCCCATCCCAGCCTTGTGCAGTTCTACAATTTTATCCCTGATGTCCTTACACAGCTCTCTGGTCTTGGCCATTGTGGAGAGGTTGGAGTCTGTTTGATTGAGTGTGTGGACAGGTGTCTTTTATACAGGTAACGAGTTCAAACAGGTGCAGTTAATACAGGTAATGAGTGGAGAACAGGAGGGCTTCTTAAAGAAAAACTAACAGGTCTGTGAGAGCTGGAATTCTTACTGGTTGGTAGGTGATCAAATACTTATGTCATGCAATAAAATGCAAATTAATTACTTAAAAATCATACAATGTGATTTTCTGGATTTTTGTTTTAGATTCCGTTTCTCACAGTTGAAGTGTACCTATGATAAACATTACAGACCTCTACATGCTTTGTAAGTAGGAAAACCTGCAAAATCGGCAGTGTATCAAATACTTGTTCTCCCCACTGTGTGTGTGTGTGTATGTATATGTATGTATGTATGTATGTATGTACAGTGAGGGAAAAAAGTATTTGATCCCCTGCTGATTTTGTACGTTTGCCCACTGACAAAGAATTTATCAGTCTATAATTTTAATGGTAGGTTTATTTGAACAGTGAGAGACAGAATAACAACAAAAAAAATCCAGAAAAACGCATGTCCAAAATGTTATAAATTGATTTGCATTTTAATGAGGGAAATAAGTATTTGACCCCTCTGCAAAACATGACTTAGTACTTGGTGGCAAAACCCTTGTTGGCAATCACACAGGTCAGACGTTTCTTGTAGTTGGCCACCAGGATTGCACACATCTCAGGAGGGATTTTGTCCCACTCTCTCTTGTAGATCTTCTCCAAGTCATTAAGGCTTCGAGGCTGACGTCCTGGCAACTCGAACCTTCAGCTCCCTCCACAGATTTTCTATGGGATTAAGGTCTGGAGACTGGCTAGGCCACTCCAGGACCTTAATGTGCTTCTTCTTGAGCCACTCCTTTGTTACCTTGGCCGTGTGTTTTGGGTCATTGTCATGCTGGAATACCCATCACGACCCATTTCAATGCCTTGGCTGAGGGAAGGAGGTTCTCACCCAAATTTGAAGGTACATCGCCCGTACATCGTCCCTTTGATGCGGTGAAGTTGTCCTGTCCCCTTAGCAGAAAAACACCCCCAAAGCATAATGTTTCCACCTCCATGTTTGACGGTGGGGATGGTGTTCTTGGGGTCATGGCAGCATTCCTCTTCCTCCAAATACGGCGAGTTGAGTTGATGCCAAAGAGCTCAATTTTGGTCTCATCTGACCACAACACTTTCACCCAGTTCTCCTCTGAATTATTCAGATGTTCATTGGCAAACTTCAGACGGGCATGTATATGTGCTTTGTTGAGCAGGGGGATCTTGCGGCGCTGCAGGATTTCAGTCCTTCACGGCGTAGTGTGTTATCAATTGTTTTCTTGGTGACTATGGTCCCAGCTGCCTTGAGATCATTGACAAGATCCTCCCGTGTAGTTCTGGGCTGATTCCTCACCGTTCTCATGATCATTGCAACTCCACGAGGTGAGATCTTGCATGGAGCCCCAGGCCGAAGGAGATTGACAGTTATTTTGTGTTTCTTCCATTTGCGAATAATCGCACCAACTGTTGTCACCTTCTCACCATGCTGCTTGGCGATGGTCTTGTAGCCCATTCCAGCCTTGTGTAGGTCTACAATCTTGCCCTGACATCCTTGGAGAGCTCTTTGGTCTTGGCCATGGTGGAGAGTTTGGAATCGGATTGATTGATTGCTTCTGTGGACAGGTGTCTTTATACAGGTAACACACTGAGATTAGGAGCACTCCCTTAAGAGTGTACTCCTAATCTCAGCTCGATACCCTGTATAAAAGACACCTGGGAGCCAGAAATCTTTCTGATTGAGAGGGGTCAAATACTTATTTCCCTCATTAAAATGCAAATCAATTTATAACATTTTTGACATGCGTTTTTCTGGATTTTTTTTGTTGTTATTCTGTCTCTCACTGTTCAAATAAACCTACCATTAAAATTATAGACTGATCATTTCTTTGTCAGTGGGCAAACGTACAAAATCAGCAGGGGATCAAATACTTTTTTCCCTCACTGTATGTATATATATATATATTACACACACACGATACAATACTGTATTGTCCAAATGACATAAAAATACAACGTACATTTAATCAATACGACAGACACCCTCGTTACAGCACACAAATGTCTCACTCACTTTTCTCTCTTCCTCTCTAGGCTATGGCTGTGTACGTTCACCCTCTCTGTGGCAGTGTGTGCTGTGCTGCTGCTTCCCATCTCCATCCTGTCCAACGAGGTGCTGCTCATCTTCCCTCACAGCTACTACATGCAGTGGCTCAACGGATCGCTCATTCACGGTACTGAGCCATGTTTACACCAAAACAACACCCAATACTGCTCCACGTTTTTTATATATTTGCCTTTCACGCTTTATCCAGCACTTTCTCTAATTTTTTTTTTTGGGTGGTCCCGGGATCACCACTCCGTACAAATCCATAGTAGTTAATTCACTCAGTCAGACCTCCCATAGCCCCAAACATGAACACCATTCTGTTTTAAAACTGCATTTGAATGTCAAGTATTGATAGTCAATGAGCTCCAAAACAAAATGAATGACTCATAATTATGGTTTTGTGAATCTAGCACAGTTGCCTGTTATGTAATAATATTCCATGTTGTGGTGAGTCTTTGAGCTCTTTCACAGAAATTAAACATGAGCTCCACAAACTAGCAGTCAAAGGGAAGTGGGCCCCAAATATTAAATCTCACGGAACATTCATAGGGAGCACTGTCAACTCTAGTCCCTCTAGCTTATTTCCAGAAAGCTCTACAGATGTTAGTGTACTGTATGCCCCCAAAAAAGTTTTGCGCTTCACGGCAAGGCTGCGCCTCACTGTGGTGGTTGTCTGTTGATAGATATATATCCATTTTATGATATTACCTAACTTTGTAATGAAATGTTTTGACTATCTTTCTCTCTTCTTTCTCTTCACCAGGCTTATGGAACCTAGTGTTCCTGTTCTCCAACCTGTCCCTGGTCTTCCTCATGCCCTTCGCCTACTTCTTCACCGAGTCGGAGGGCTTTGTGGGCTGTAAGAAGGGGGTGATGGCGCGGGTGTATGAGACGGCGGTGGTGCTGCTGCTGCTAACTCTGCTGGTGCTGGGCATGGTGTGGGTGTTTGTGGCCCTGCTTAACAACCACACCGCCAGGGAGAGCCTCTACGGTGAGTTGATCTTTGACTTTGCTATTCATTCAAGCCATTTTGCAACTGTTCGCAATGGCTAAGTATTTTGAAGAATTGAATTGGTGTCCTTTATTTTTTGAGAACCAGGTATCAAAGTCCTTTTCTTATGACCTGTTGTCTCTCCCATCTCAGACATGTGGGAGTACTACCTTCCTTACCTCTACTCTGCCATCTCTATGTGTGGAGTGCTGCTGCTCCTACGTGAGTACACCTCTACTATGTCTCGTCCATCTGCCTCACTGGCTGCTTAACTTGTGATGGGTTGGTCATGGCCAGATATTAATGTGTATGAATCCTGCCTGACACCTCTTCCCGTCTCCCTTCAGTGTGCACTCCCTTCGGGCTTTCTCGCATGTTCAGTGTCACCGGGAGCCTACTGGTCAAACCACGGGTGAATGACAATCCACCAACTTTTTCCTCCCATATACAGACAATAACCGAACACTATAACAATAACATTGTTATATCATTGACAATAACGTAGCATTGTTATAACATTGACAATAACATAACACCAATGACTCAATGACAGCCACCCCCTGTGTTTCCTCAGCTGTTGGAGAATGTGGAGGTGGTTATGAACTGTGCTGCGTTCGAGGAGGCTTCACTCTCCAGGACACTCAACAGTGAGTGGGCCAGCGACAGTGGGCTAGAATAGTCTATCAACATAGAACAATTTAATGTATTTCTATTTCATTCTGACGCTTACACTGACTGTACCACACATCCATGAATCATCCTAGAGGTGGTGTTTGTGTTGACCTTGCTCTGTTCCTTGTAGGGGGTAGCACGGCATGCTGGATCAGTGTGAACGTGGAGCCTTTGAGGACGCAGTTCCTCAGTGTCCAGGCCGAACGAATGGCCCTCGGTAAGACCATCGAGATGTCTATAATAATACGGTGTTTTATTAAATTCTCTAGGTATTGACTGACTTACTAGGGTTAGATCATTCATTGGAAGATTATAAAAGGCCTTCTTTCAGGCATTAGAAAACATTCCAGGAATAGCTTGACTGCTACAGTCCCCTGTAGCTCAGTTGGTAGAGCATGGTGCTTGCAACGCCAGGGTTGTGGGTTCGTTTCCATTGGGGGGCCAGTATGAAAATGTATGCGCTCACTAACTGTAAGTCGCTCTGGATAAGAGCGTCTGCTAAATGACTAAAAATGTCAAATGTAAATGAGATGGACAGCATTGTGGTCCTTCTCCTCATCTCGCTCTCTCTCTCCCTACCCCAGAGATGCGTAGGAGAGCGTCACCATGGCAGCGGAACCTGTTCTACCCTCTGGCCATGCTCCTGCTCCTAGCTCTAACGGTGGTGTGTGTGTTGGTGGTGTGTTTCCATGTTCTGGAGCTCCTCTTCGACGAGACTGCCATGCCTAGTGAAATGGGGGTGAGGACTCTACTAAGGGGAATAAGGGACTGCGTGAGCTGGAAGGGGCTTTGTATGGATTATTCGCTTTTATAGCATCTGTTCTAGACAGCCTGCTGTTGATCTTATAGCATGTAGGGTGTTTACCCACTCTGCCCAACGTGGGTGAAAACACGCTTTGGTGATAACATTTCCCCTTCATTGTGTTTTAAAATACATTTTACCAAGATAAATATGATCATGTTCAGTGGGGTCTTTCTTTAGCAATACATTAACATTATATAAAAAAAGTCCGATTTCCTAATTTAGTACATCCGATAATAAGCACCGAGCTCTGTTAACAGAGCTGTGCAGCCTTCTCGCCAAAACCTTTGAGGATTTTAAATTGTGGTCGGCGTCTTTCACAGTTGGCCGCAAATAGTTAAATTAGCATGACACGAGCTGAATAAAGGCTTTGAAAATAAAAAACTTGCGGTACACTCAGTGCTCCGTTGACATTTCAGAGATATGCTTGTTTTTGTGAGAAGTCTTCGAAAAAAGAACAGGAACTTCGCATTAATATGAACAGCGTATACTAAAATATGAAGAATACTACATGTCATGTCGCAGAATAGATATCTATCTTTCCTCTATATTGTTTTATGTCCCACCGGATTTGAGAAGAAAGATGACGAGTTCAACGGTGAGCCTGTCAGGTAGCCTTAATTCTCGTACAGCATCCAGCCTAGCTGACGCTATGCCATTTTCCTGGATTAGTTGTTTTTTTTAACCACTTTTTTTCTTTTTTTCTCTTGCTTAATTTAGACTTTCCTACAAGGGATAAACACTCCAATAACCTTCGAACGGATTATTATCGAGACATGAGATTTGCACCATTGATTATCTTAGAGGATTATCTACACAATTAACATATTATTTTGCCAATTGGTCAAAATATGTTTTTGATTGGACACCCTATACAGTATGAGTGTACTCCCATCTGCTCAGTATTGATATGTTGAATTCTAACGATGCACATTGACATTGCCTCTGTAAGTTTGCTCCTGAATAGCCTGTTCTGTCCTATATGGAGTGACTGAGGACCATACATTGTATATAGATTTTCAAGACTAAACAATTCCAAGGACATAAACATGTGGAGGAGGGAGGGTAGGAACATTTTTATAGAGGAGAACAGATTTGCAATGACCGTATGTTTCCTCTGCGTGTAGGACCCTCGCCTGGGGACGGCCTCCTTCTCCATGTTTGGTTCTCTGGGAGCAGCAGTGCAGGTGTTCCTTATCCTCTACCTGATGGTGTCGTCTGTTGTGGGCTTCTACAGCTCTCCTCTCTTCACCTCCCTGCTGCCCCGCTCTCAGGACACGAACCTCACGCAGATCATTGGGAACTGCGTGTCTCTTCTGGTCCTCAGCTCCGCACTGCCCGTCTTCTCTCGCACTCTGGGTAAGAGCACTCCCCGTTCCCCAGGTTGAGTTTCTATGTTCTTGTCATATCATATAGTTGAACAAAAAGAGATGCGAAGAGCCCCATAGTGGAGGTGTCATATAACCCATAAAACATAGCAGTCAAACAGGGAAACGGTTGCAATCATTTTTCCACCATTTATTTTTCCATAGGGGATTTTAGAAACACTTAAAATAAGGGCTGTGTTTCGTGTAGGCTTACAGTGGCTTGACGTTTTGATAATCATGTAAATCTCTCTAGGACAAGGTGACTGCCGACTGTTATTAGACAGAGCTTCTGTTGTAGTATCATTTCTGAACACAAGAGGGCATGTGTATGCAGTCAATCACTATGAACACTGTGTGACCTTGGCCATGGTCAAGTACTGTACTTCAGAAATGCACCCTTCTTTCCTTCCTCTCTTGAGATCTGAATCAGATGGATTAGTGAAAGTAATATGGCTGTATTGTCAAGTCAGAGGATCTGAGCTTTATTGATACATGGGGGGGGAAATGAAGATATGCTGAGCAGTTAAGCAGTTTATAGACAGTCAAATCTCAGTGTCAAACTAATCACATTCTTTCTCTTATCTGTTCTTCAGGGATCACACGGTTTGACTTGCTTGGAGACTTTGGGAGGTATAACTGGCTGGGGAACTTCCACATAGTGTTCCTGTACAACATTCTGTTTGCTGGCCTAACCTCTGCCTGCCTGATCAACACTCTCACCTGGGCCGTGCAGAGAGAACTCATACGCGCCTTCGGTACGTAAAGCAATCAATCAAATGTATTTATAAAGCCCCTTTTTACATCAGGGCTTTACAGGAATATATGTCTGTCTATGAACCTGTTACCTGCCTTTCTATATGTTGGCCTTTTATGTTTAGATTTGAGAATAATAATGCTTTTGTATAACTTCACATCTTCAATTTAAAGGGATTAAAATGAAAAACAACTGTACATGATTTGTCCACCTATCTTGGCTGTAGTCGACTCCCCCAATCAGTTTTTGGATATGTATCTTGCTTACTTAGGTATTTGATAGTCATATTGTGTTACTTTCATTATGCAGTAGAAGGGTTGTGCTAGCTGCCAATAGTCGGTGTGTTTTCAGAGTGACTGTACTGTGAGCTAGCTAGCAAGGTGTTCCCTTCCCAGCTCTGGGCCTGGCCATGTTTCCCAATGGGCTGGTCTCCTTTCCTCAGATAGAAAGGCCTATACAATTCTCTCAGGAAAGTGAAAGAGGACAGGAGGGGAGTAGGAGTCCCCTAGGGGCCTGTGGGCCTGGCCGCTGGGCGCCCTCCTGTGCCCACACACACACACACACACCCCTCTGCCCCTCCGCCCAACACAAACAACAGTTCGGAGCGTAGAGCCGTGGACACACACACACACACACCCTTCCTCACGGCATAGATAGCATCTCTCCTCTCCTGCTCCTTTCCCGCTACCTCCCCAACAGCTTTTGTTCTGTTCTGTGGTTGATGGACTTTCTTTGCTCCCAATCTTGCCTTTTTAATCTTTATTTTTCTCACTCTGTGTTGGAGGTAATCATGCCATTTTGTTCCATTGTTGGTGTTAATTGTAAGTGTTGTATGTGTTTTATGTCTCTACAGGTCTCCACAAACTTCCTCTGACAGTGTCCCGCACAACCATCCCCTTCAAGCTCCTCCTGGCAAATGGCCTGTCAAAGATCCAGTGACTGACATTCCCTTGACCCAATCAACCGTCATCTTTAATCCTGACCGGGACCTGAGCCTCCTGGATAGCATTCCCATTGGACCAAAGGCACCTTGTCTTCAGTCCTCCAGTCAATCTGTGTCTGGATCACCAGAATGAAGAGACCGGAGTGGAGGATTAGAAGTACAGTTTGGACAATAATGCACTAGAACTCTGCTCACTGACCAATACAAGTTGACCTGGGGAACCAACTTAAACTGTCTCGCTTTTTGACTACAGTACTGGGGTTATATTGAAATCACTTTGCAGTAATCTGAGCCAAAAACAATCTATTCTGGAACCGCTAAAAGATTCTAGAACTGAAAAAGGTTCTGGAACTGAAAAAGGGATCTAATCTGTATCCAGGTTCTTGGGACATGGCTAGACGGATCCAACTTTTGTCAGATTTGAGTTTTCGTAGCAGGTTAGGAGAATTCGGTTAAGGATAGGAGAAGGGTTGGGGTTAGTTAAAATGCAAAATAATCTGCTTTTGACGTTAATTTGACAAAAGCTCGATCCCTTCTAGCCATGACCGGGTTCTTGTTGACCTTGTGACATCATACAGCACATCCTGGATGTCCTAATGCCTTATGAGAAACTCACAATGGGTTCGAGAGGTGGAGGTGGGACTGACTTACTTTGCTCTTTGGACACGCACGTGTAAAAGTCAGCAAAGCTATTTTGGAACATTACGTTGCAACTGACATTTCCTTTTCCTGATCTGGGGTTGAGCGGTTGAGTCCTCTCTCTGCTGCCTTCCCCTCTCCCCACGCCTTCCTCTCTCTCTCATGTAAGACTACTATTTTTGGGCCTCACTCCTGTGAATCCCACTTCCATGTCTTTTTAAGACGCCTTGTCTGTCTGTAATGGTGTTGTGTCCGTTAATGAGAGGAGGATGTTTTTAAACCTGGGTATTCTACATGCCTTGACCTTCACATAGTGGAGGAAGAGAAGGGGACAGGACAGGGTTGTGTTCATTAGGTTACATTTAAAACATTTTACAACTGAAAATGAGCGTTTCAGTTGTTCCATTTGGTGCCTAATGAACACAACCCAGGACTTGTTTTAAACTCTTAACGTGGAATTACCCCCCCTAAAGAGGAGCTTCCTAAATGCAAAGTGACACTCACTAGTGTTGTGTGTCCTGCCTTGGACCAATCATACTGTGAATTGTTTAAATGTTATGTTAGTTATATTAACAAAGTGCAATACTGTTTACTCACCACTGCCAGTTCCAATGACTTGTTTTTCCTGGTAACTTTTATATTAGAATAATATAAATGAATGATCTCTGTAGCGTTGTTTTTATTTTTAGATCTTGTTTATAGTGATCCTGTGTCATGGTTCTCCTTTGCTGTATCAGCATGTATGTCAAATTGTTTTAATTGTTATTATTAGCTGTTAGACAGTTAGTTCTGTCCAGTTCTGTCGCCAGCAGGGGGCAGGGTCTCCCAAACTCACCGGCAGCCTGCTGAAAATTGCCCTGAGGTTCGGTCAGAGAACCTTCTATCCTTAGGGCAATGGTTCTGTTCTCTTTGGTCAGTCATTACGCATAGTTTACTCATTTCATGTCATGTCACTTAACAAGTCTTGGAATCTATTGTCAGGGGAGCAAACATGTTTTTATGGTTTACTTTAGTGCTCGACAACGTTTCGATTTTGTAAAATGTATGTATTTTTTTTTAATGAGCCGTGGAGAAAAAGGACAAATGTATTACATGTTTCTATACATAAACGGTCTTGTCTGATATGTATGAGTAATAAGACTGTTTACAGTGCAGTTATATCTTTCAATCATCAGGTCTCATTGTCCAGCCCGTCCCAGTTTGTGTGTCTGTCCATCCTGTGCGAGTGTGTCTGTCTTCTGAGTGTCCTGTGTGTATACGTGTCAGTCCCCTGAGTGTCCTGTGAGTATACGTGTCGGTCCCCTGAGTGTCCTGTGAGTATACGTGTCGGTCCCCTGAGTGTCCTGTGAGTATACGTGTCGGTCCCCTGAGTGTCCTGTGTGTATACGTGTCGGTCCCCCTGAGTGTCCTGTGTGTATACGTGTTCGGTCCCCTGAGTGTCCTGTGAGTATACGTGCTCGGTCCCCTGAGTGTCCTGTGTGTATACGTGTCGGTCCCCTGAGTGTCCTGTGTGTATACGTGTCGGTCCCCTGAGTGTCCTGTGAGTATACGTGTCGGTCCCCTGAGTGTCCTGTGAGTATACGTGTCGGTCCCCTGAGTGTCCTGTGTGTATACGTGTCGGTCCCCTGAGTGTCCTGTGAGTATACGTGTCGGTCCCCTGAGTGTCCTGTGAGTATACGTGTCGGTCCCCTGAGTGTCCTGTGTGTATACGTGTCGGTCCCCTGAGTGTCCTGTGTGTATACGTGTCGGTCCCCTGAGTCGGTCCCCTGAGTGTCCTGTGTGTATACGTGTCGGTCCCCTGAGTGTCCTGTGTGTATACGTGTCGGTCCCCTGAGTGTCCTGTGAGTATACGTGTCGGTCCCCTGAGTGTCCTGTGTGTATACGTGTCGGTCCCCTGAGTGTCCTGTGAGTATACGTGTCGGTCCCCTGAGTGTCCTGTGTGTATACGTGTCGGTCCCCTGAGTGTCCTGTGTGAGTATACGTGTCGGTCCCCTGAGTGTCCTGTGTGTATACGTGTCGGTCCCCCTGAGTGTCCTGTGAGTATACGTGTCGGTCCCCTGAGTGTCCTGTGAGTATACGTGTCGGTCCCCCTGAGTGTCCTGTGTGTATACGTGTCGGTCCCCTGAGTGTCCTGTGAGTATACGTGTCGGTCCCCTGAGTGTCCTGTGAGTATACGTGTCGGTCCCCTGAGTGTCCTGTGAGTATACGTGTCGGTCCCCTGAGTGTCCTGTGTGTGCGTGTCTGTCCCTCCACCCTTTGTTGCCTTGCTTTAATCAGGCCCAGAAGAAAGCTGTTGTATTTTGGCCCGTCTGTCATCAGAGGCAGTCACTGACGCCGCTATAACCAACGTTTCCTCCACTCGGATGCCACCGCCAGATAAAAAAAAAAAAGCCAAATCAAGAGGAGAGGCGACGCTCTCTCGCTTTCTCTCTCGTTCACCTCCACCCACCCACTCCCCTTTCTTCCATCTGTTTTCCTAGCATATTATTCATTTCCTCTTTGAAGGCAGAAAAAGAAATCCCGGTTTTCCTCAGTCTGATTAATTTCTCCTTCTTGATTTTTGTTTGCATTTCTTTTTCTTGTTTTCTTTTGTTGGATGTTTTAATTGAGTTCCATTTGATTTGTCTTTTGTTTTGTGTTGCCTTTTCCTCCGCTAAAAGGGAGTTTAAGTCTAAATGTTCCCGGAATGCTACTTACTGTACATATCAAAGGCTTGGTTTACCCTGTGGGATGTAGCCACATGCCGACTAGACATGGCAGTTAATGAATACAGCATTGATTTTGTGTGTGTGTGTGTGTGTGTGTGTGTGTGTGTGTGTGTGTGTGTGGTGTGTCTGAGAAACAAGTGCATCCACCTGTTCACATTTCATTGACCCACTCCCCACACACACACACACACTTAACCTAACTAATTTAGTGAATGTGCAACCTGGACTAGTGAAATTGTTGCATAGCCATAGGTAATGGCAACTCTGTTCATCACAATAAGGTGTTTGAGTTGCTTTGTTAAGGTTATTAGTTATAGGGAATTGAGAGGATTTGATAGTTAGGTGGGATTTTGTATTACAACAATGTCGTAACTTGGCATAACTGGCAGAGAAGGAAAGCAATGAGATCAGTGATCTCTAAAGAGTGTTCCTGCAAAGAACCTATCACATTCAATGATAATGCCTTTCAATTTATCCATGAACGCTGGACAATTTAGTACTATATAGTCTAGATTAAACATTCAACATAGCACAACATTCTGATAATTGCTAGTCTAGAAATGGAAAATCCAACAGAATAAACAATTCTCTATCCTGGAACTTAGAGAACCATTTCCTCTCCATACGTTTGCTATATATACAGTGAGCTCCATAATTCATTGGACAGTGACCATTTTTTTGTTATTTTGGTTCTGTACTCTAGCACTTTGAGTTTGAAAGGATACAATGAGGGTGAAGTGCAGACTGTCAGCTTTAATTTGAGGATATTTTCATACATATCGGATGAACCGTTTAGAAATGACAGCACCTTTTGTACATGGTCCCCCCATTTTAAGGTACTACAAGTATTTGTTAAATTGGCTTCACAGATGTGTGTCGTTAGGCAGGTGTATTCATTTGTGTCGTTAGTGAATGCAGGAGAGCTGTTGATGAATAGTATTGATTCTAGACTTTGCTATTGCCTTTGGAGGTTGTTGTTGGGGTGTGACAACATGAGGAAGACAGCAGTGTCGATGCAAATGAAGTTGGCTGTCATAAGGCTCAGAAATGAAAATCAATCAATCAGGAACATTGAAAAAACCCTGGCCATGTATGGCTGCCAGTGGAACAGGCTCACTTGTCTTCATCGATGATGTGACTGCAGACAGAAGTAGAACAATGAATTCTGAAGTCTACAGAAATATTTTATCTGCTCAGATAAAACCAAATGCCTCCAAACTCATTGGACGGCACTTCATCATGCAACAAGACAATGACCCTAAACATACTGCTAGAGCAACGAAGGGGTTTTTGATGGCCAAAAAGTGGAAAATCCTTGACTGGCCGAGTCAATCACCGGATCTGAATCCAATTGAACATGCATTTTACATGCTGAAGAGGAGACTGAAGGCAATAAGTCCCCGAAACAAGCAGGAACTGAAGATGGCTGCAGTACAAGCCTGACAGAGCATCACCAGGGAAGATACCCAGCGTCTGGTGATGTTGATGCATCGCAGACTTCAAGCAGTCATTGTATGCAAAGGATATGCGACCAAATATTAACAATGATTACTTTATTCTACATTATGTTAAACTGTCCAATGTTTTTTGATGCCCGAAAATGGGGGGGACCATGTACAAAAGCTTCTATAATTTCTAAACTGTTCATCCAATATGTATGAAAATACCCTCAAATTAAAGCTGAGTCTGCACTTCAACCTCATTGTCATCAAACTCAAAGTGCTAGAGTACAGAACCAAAATAACAAAAAAAATGGTCACTGTCCAATGAATTATGGAGCTCACTGTATATATACACAGTATACAAAACATTAAGAAAACCTTCCTAATATTGAGTTGCATGGACTCTACGTGGTGTCGAATGCGTTGCACAGGGATGCTGGCCCATGTTGACTCCAATGATTCCCACAGTTGTGTCAAGTTGGCTGGATGTCCTTTTGGGTGCTGGACCATTCTTGATACCCATGGGAAACTTGAGTGTGAAAAACCCAGCAGCTTTGCAGTTTTTGACACAAACTGGGTCGCCTGGCACCTACTACCATACCTTGTTCAAAGGCACTTAAATAATTATATACTCAAATGGGGAAATTATATTTTATACTAATACAATTGCTCAGAGAAAGATTTTGTTTAACAAGTAATAAAAAAATCTAAAAATGATGGGGGTCAAAATTATTGGCACCCCTGTTTTCAATACTCTAGCACACTCCTCTTGCGAGGATAATGACACTGAGCCTTTTTCAAAAATGTTTTATGAGATTGGAGAACATGTTGGGAGGGATCTTAGACCATTCCTTCATACATAATCTTTTCAGATCCTTGATATGCTTTTGTCTGCTCTTATGGAGTGCCCTCTTCAATTCAAACCACAGGTTTTCAATTAATCACTTCTTTGTGGATTTTGATTAGTGCTTGGGGTTATTGTCTTGCTGGAAGATCCACTTGCGGCCAAGTGCCAGCCTCCTATCAGAGGCAACCAGGTTTTTGGCTAAAATGTCTTGGTACTTGACAAAGTTCATGATGCTGTTGACCTTAACAAGGGCCCCAGGACCAGTGGAAGCAAATAACCACATGACATGAAAATAGAGCTCTTTGGCCACACACACCAGTGGTGGGTTTGGAGTCGAAAAACAGAAGCATATGCAAAAGTACCTCATACCTACGGTAAGATATTGTGGTTGATCTTTGATGTTATGAGGCTATTTTATTTCCACTGGTCCTGGGGCCCTTAAAGAGATAGTTCACCCAAATTACAAAATGACATATTGGTTTTCTTACCCTGTAAGCAGTCTATGGACAATGTTTGACAGCAATCCATGCTTTGCTTTAGTTTCCCTGGCACTGTTTCCACATGCTAACGTTTTAGTATTTGTGGCACAAATCCCATTCAAGTCATGGGATCATAATTTGCATTTTTCACGCATCATGTTACAAACATCTAGAAATGACTTTGTTGAGCTTCACAATCAACTTTAGATACTTTCGGATGATTTGGACATGGTGCGTAAGACGATAACCCCAAGCGCTAGTCAAAATCCACAATGGTTAATTGACCACAAAATCAACATTTTGCAATGGTCATTTCAGTCTCTGAAAATCATTGAAAACCTGTGGATTGAATTGAAGAGGGCAGTGCATAAGAGCAGACAAAGGATATCAAGCATCTGGAAATATTCTGAATGTAAGAATGGTCTAAGATCCCTCCCAACGTGTTCTCCAATCTCATAAAACATTTTAGAAAAAGGCTCAGTGTTGTTATCCTCGCAAGGGGAGGGTGCTAGAGTATTGGAAACAGGGGTGCCATTAATTTTTATTCCTATCTTTGAGATTTTTATTTTATTACTTGTTAAACAAAATCTATTTCTCTGAGCAATTGTATTAGTATAAAATATAATTACTATTTTTTTGTTGCATACAATATAGCTAGTATTTGTTTTTTTTGCTGATCTTTATCAAGGGTGCCAATAATTGTGCACCTGACTGTACATACATTTAGCCTTTGTGTTTGTAATGCACTGAACTATGCGCTCCACTGAACATGTTGCCATTGACCATTCCCCTGAACTTAAACCTCACCTTATATGTAAACAAACACAGCTAGAACTATGCCATGAGGTCTAGGTCTATATCTGGAATACGATCTTCTGTTTACTGAAACACTGAGAGAAGTTCAATATTGTAGTACTATCTGTATGTTTTGTGTTTTTCCCTAGTTTAGACCCTGGCAGTTGGTTTTATTTGTAATGAAGGTTCACAAGTCAAATGTTGGTGGTTACAACGCTGGTCCTAAAAGTTAACTTTCATTTTGATTCCCTTATTTGTGGTGCCACCCACCCAGAGCTTACTTAAATAACAAATAAATGACTTAGTCAACGTGTGATGTTAGAATAGCACCTCCCAACAGCAAAATAAAGAGCCTTAATACTGTAGTGCAGGCGCCGCCACCCTTTTGAAGGCCCTCGGATCAATTCCACCCCCCAAAAAAAAAGGTTTTTGGAACCCAGTTGGGGTCTCAACTTACTGTTGCAAGTTAGAATACACAAGGTGCAATTTTGAAATGTGGTTGTGCATCATCAGTTTCTCTTATGTCAGTCACTGATAGTCAATTAGCCAATGTCAGCTAACATTGTTTAGATAGCTGGCCGCTAAACTAACTTAGCAATCTAAAATGTTTTATCATGGTCGAATTACCAGCCGGGGGGGGCCCATTAATTTTGTTAGTCAGTCTCACTCAGATATCCTATTAAAAAATTGCTAACATTTCTCTCCACCCCATGACAAAATGTGTAGAATTGTATAAAATTAACTCTAAAACCTAACAAATGTATCTCCGCGGTCAAGAGGGGGGGCCACTAAAATTGCTAGCTATGTGGGGTGGGGGGGTTGATGTGGGTACGCAGACCCGCGAGCAACTGTGGCCCCTCATGATGAGTTGAGACTTTTTTGTGGCCCCCACCCCCATCAAAGTTGCCCATCCCTGGTTTAGTGGCTCTACAATCAAAGAAGTGTCACATTCAGTCCAGTAATGTAACTAAATACACACCATTTGACTGATAGTTCAGCATCCATATGACCATATCAGAGACAAAGCAGTAGTGGGGAGACAGGCAGCGTGTATAACGGGATGAGATAGGCTATCTTTATTGTCAAAACACAAGAATGAAGGGGAAAAAAGACACAGATTAGCTTTCCTGACAGCCGGCTGTTTGAAGTGCGTGCCAAAGTGCATTAGGGTTCTATTCTTCCCGCTTTTAGCTGGCTGGCAACACACAGAGCTGCTCACAGGAAAAGGCGAGACTTTCTTGCTAATCAACTGATAACGGCGGTCACACTGTCCGTTTGCCACGGCTGGACTGGCGGCAGGCGGACCCCCACCCTGCTAGCACACTCACGGCACACTTGCTTCACACACTGGACTAGTGGGCTGGTAGACTGGCAGGCCTCTGATCCATCTATACGTCCATAAACAATCATTAAAACACATGGGCATTTAGTAGAAGTGTACTGACATTACACACAGTAAATACTCAGGATATACAGTAAATACTCACGGATACAGATTCAGCCTAGTCTTGGACTACGAAGTTAGAGATTCACCATTCAGTATGCTAGGCTTAATGTATGTCTGTGAAACCAGCCTTTAGAATGACACTTAGAACCCTAGAGGTGGTTAGCAACCAACTCATTCAGGGGACACCTTGCCTGATGTCAGCGATCTAAATGATGAAGCACTGTAGAGTGTTGTCATACATCTGTGGGAGGGTGAATAGGATATAATCCTACTGTATGCTGTGGAGGATAGCTGAATCTGGTATAGTCTCAGAGGTATAGATAGAGATCTATATGACTGATTATAAAAAGGTTACAGAAGTATGTATGACCTCCGACCTGTTTGTTTGGGCCGGGAAGTTCCACCCTGGCCCGCTATTGTCCAGTCTGCTGAAGCATCAAGTCCCAACAAAGTATGCAATTATAGTGTATGTGTTTGGTGTGCGTGCGTGCGTACACCTGTGCGTGTGTACAGTGCATTCGGAAAGTATTCAGACCCCTTAACTTTTTCCACATTTTGTTACGTTACAGCCTTATTCTAAAATTGATGAAATAGTTTTTTCCCCTCATCAATCTACACACAATATCCCATAATGACAAAGAAAAAAATAGGTTTTAGAAATTCTAGCAAATGTATTAAAAATAAAAAATGGAAATATCACATTTACATAAGTATTCAGACCCTTTACTCAGTACTTTGTTGAAGCACATTTGGCAGCGATTACAGCATCACGACTTCTTGGGTATGACGCTACAAGCTTGGCACACCTGTATTTGGGGAATTTCTCCCATTCTTCGCTGCAGATCCTGTCAAGCTCTGTCAGGTTGGATGGGGAGCGTTGTTGCACAGCTATTTTCAGGTCTCTCCAGAGATGTTAGATCGGGTTCAAGTCCGGGCTCTGGCTGGGCCACTCAAGGACATTCAGAGACATGTTGCGAAGCCACTCCTGTGTTGTCTTGGCTGTGTGCTTAGGGTCATTGTCCTGTTGGAAGGTGAACCTTTGCCCTAGTCTGAGGTCCTGAGCGCTCTGGAGCAGGTTTTCATCAAGGATCTCTCTGTACTTTGCTCTGTTCATCTTTCCCTCGATCCTGACTAGTCTCCCAGTCCCTGCCGCTGAAAAACATCCCCACAGCATGATGCTGCCACCACCATGCTTCACCGTAGGGATGGTGCCAGGTTTCCTCCAGACGTGACGCTTGGCATTCAGGCTAAAGAGTTCAATCTTGGTTTCATCAGACCGGAGAATCTTGTTTCACATGGTCTGAGAGTCCTTTAGGTGCCTTTTGGCAAACTCCAAGCGGGCTGTCATGTGCCTTTTACTGAAGAGTGTTTCCGTCTGGCCAATCTACCATAAAGGCCTGATTTGGTGGAGTGCTGCGGATATGGTTGTCCTTCCTGAAGGTTCTCCCATCTCCACAGAGGAACTCTGGAGCTCTGTCAGAGTGACCATCGGGTTCTTGGCCCTTCTCCCCCGATTGCTCAGTTTGGCCAGGCGGCCAGCTCTAGGAAGTCTTGATGGTTCCAAACTTCTTCCATTTAAGAATGATGGGGGCCACTGTGTTCTTGGGGACCTTCAATGCTGCAGAAATGTTTTGGTACCCTTCCCCAGATCTGTGCCTCGACACAATCCTGTCTCGGAGCTCTATGGACAATTCCTTCAACCTCATGGCTTGGTTTTTGTTCTGACATGCACTCTCAACTGTGGGACCTTATATAGACAGGTGTGTGTCTTTCCAAATCATGTCCAATCAATTGAATTTACCACAGGTGGACTCCAATCAAGTTGTAGAAACATCTCAAGGATGATCAATGGAAACAGGATGCACCTGAGCTCAATTTCGAGTGTCATAGCAAAAGTCTGAATACTTATGTAAATAAGGTATTTCTGTTTTAAATTTTTAATAAATGTGGGAAATAAATATTTTTATTAATCAATTTTAGAATAAGGCTGTAACTGTCATGACTTCCGCCGAGGCTGCCCCCCCTCCTGGTTCGGGCAGGCTTCGGCGTTTGTCGTCACCGGAGTACTAGCTACTGCCGATCCCATTCTCATCACTCCACTTGTCATGTCTTGTCTATCACACACACCTGGTGCTCATTCCCCTAATTAGTATGTATATAAGTGTTCCCTCTGTTCCTCTTGTCTTTGTGAGTGATTGTTTTGTTGTGAGAGCGTGTAGCTCGGTTGAGCTACATTTCACTGTGTTATTGCCAAGGTGGATGTTTTACCTTGTACAGTTTCGTTTGACGCTTGGGGCTTTTGATTTATGCAAACGGATTAAACTCTGGACTATTTTACCTCCTGCGCCTGACTCCTTCTTTCACACCTCGTCACAGAATCACTCACCAAATCTGATATGGAGTCAGCATGAGAAGACCGCATGCCTGGAGTTGTGGCAAGGGTCCAGGAGCATTCCTCGATGTTGGCTAGCTTGGGGGAAGTGATGGATCGGGTTCTTCAGGTGGTGGAACGCCTGGAGAGGAGAGGATCCGATCTATCGAGACCAGCTGGTCAACCGGATCCAGTCACCTACACCCCAGCCCCTGGAGGGATCCAGATATCCCGGCCACCAGCGTTTGACGGGACTGTAAGGGATTCCTACTCCAACTGGAGTTGTATTTCTCCAGCATCAGGCCAGAGCCCCGGGAGCGGGAGAAGGTATCCGTCCTCGTTTCCTGCCTTTGTGGGAGAGCCCTGGAGTGGGCCAACGCGGTATGGAACGAGGGAGGTACCACGTTGGAGAACTACGGGGAGTTTGCTCGCCTCTTTCGGGCCGTTTTTGATCACCCGCCTGAGGGTCGAGAGGCGGGCGATCGACTGGTTCATCTAAGGCAGGGGACGAGGACCGCTCAGGACTACGCGCTTGAGTTCCGGACGCTGGCAGCAGGGTCCGGGTAGAACGAGCGGGTCCTGATAGACCATTGCCGGTGCCACCTAAGGGAGGATGTCCGACGGGAGCTAGCCTGCCGGGATGCCATGCTATCATTCTCCCAACTGGTGGACATGGCCATCCAGCTGGACAATCTGCTAGCAGCCAGAGGACGTCCTGGTAGGGGTCTGCCAGTTCCCACTCCGGACGACTCTGACCCCTAGCAGATGGAGCTGGGGGGAGCCGCCGGTCGAGAGAGCGCAGGAGGACAGCGACAGTGCCACTCTGGTGGCACGAAGGGACAATCCACCTCACGTCGCAGTCAACGTTCTTTTGGGTCTGGAGGCGGTAGGCAGGGTACTCACGCATCACCCCAGGTAATGAACACCCAAACGTGTTCAGAGCCCTTTGCGGCACACTGTACTTTATCTATCTCCTTTCCAGATCACTTGGTAGGTTCCCAGTGTAAGGCGCTAGTCGATTCAGGCGCAGCTGGGAATTTTATGGACAGGGCATTTGCACACCGTCAAGGCATTTCATTGGTTCCCCTAACCCTTCCACTCCCCATCAGAGCACTAGATAGTCGACCATTAGGGTCCGGATTGGTTAAGGAAGTTACTGTACCAGTCACCATGATTACGCAGGAGACACATGTTGAGCAGATCACCTTTATGATTATTGAGTCTCCTGCTTACCCTGTAGTCTTGGGTATCCCGTGGTTAGCCCTTCACAACTCCAATTTCTCATGGCCGCAGAGGGTTCTTACGGGGTGGTCGCGTGAGTGTCCGGGTAGGTGTCTAGGTGTTTCCGTTGGTGCGACCACGGTGGAAAGTCCAGACAGTACCCCCACCGTGCGCATTCCCCCCGAATACCAGATCTGGACGCAGATATAGCGCAGGCATTACGCACAGATTCATCTCCACCGCAGTGTCCAGCTGGGCTACAGTACGTGCCTGCGCTTATCCGTGATCGTCTGATCTACTGGGCACACACGTCACCCTCCTCTGGTCATCCAGGTATCGGTCGTACAATACGCTGCCTGACCGAGAAGTACTGGTGGCCTACCTTGGCTAAGGACGTGAGGGTGTATGTTTCCTCATGCTCAGTGTGCGCCCAGAGTAAGGCACCTAGGCACCTCCCAGCGGGTAAGCTACAACCTTTACCAGTTCCACAATGACCATGGTCTCACCTGAGTATTGATTTTCTCAATGATCTTCCCCCTTCCCAAGGTATCACCACGATCCTGGTCGTTGTGGACCGCTTTTCAAAGTCCTGCCGCCTCTTTCCTCTGCCCGGTCTCCCCACGGCCCTACAAACTGCGGAGGCTCTGTTTACTCATGTCTTCTGGCACTACAGGGTACCAGAGGATATAGTGTCCGACCTCGGTCCCCAGTTCACGTCTAGAGTCTGGAAGGTGTTCATGGAACGTCTGGGGGTCTCGGTCAGCCTGACCTCTGGTTTCACCCCGAGAGCAATGGGCAGGTGGAAAGGGTGAATCAAGATGTGGGTAGGGTCCTGCGGACCTACTGTCAGGACTGGCCGGGGGAGTGGTCGGTATTCCTGCCATGGGCAGAATATGCTCAGAACTCTCTCCGCCACTCCTCCACTAACCTAACACCCTTCCAATGTGTTTTGGGGTACCAACCGGTCCTGGCACCATGGCACCAGAGCCAGACCGAGGCTCCCGCGGGGGATGACTGGTTTCGGCGGGCGGAGGAGACTTGGGACGCTGCCCACGTTCGCCTCCAGCGTGCCGTGCGTCGTCAGAAGGCCAATGCTGACCGCCACCGCAGGGAGGCCCCGGGGGATCGGGTCTGGCTCTCGACCCGGAATCTGCCTCTCCGCCTGCCCTGCCGGAAGCTGAACCCGCGGTTTGTGGGGCCGTTTAAAGTCCTGAGGAGAATAAACGAGGTGACATACAGGTTGTTACTCCCCCCTGATTACCGTATTAACCCCTCGTTTCATGTGTCTCTCCTCAGGCCGGTGGTAGCTGGTCCGCTCCAGGAGTCTGAGGTACGGGAGATTCCTCCACCTCCTCTGGACATTGAGGGGGCCCCGGTGTACTCGGTCCGTTCCATCCTGGATTCGAGGCGTCGGGTGGGGGGCCTTTAGTATCTCATGGAGTGGGAGGGGTACGGTCCGGAGGAACGGTGCTGGGTCCCAAGGCGGGACATCCTCGATCCCTCCCTGTTGAGGGATTTCCACCATCGCCATCCGACTCGCCCTGCTCCGCGTCCTCCTGGCCGTCCCCGAGGCCGGGGTCGACGCACTGCTGGAGCCGCGCGTCGGGGGGGGGGGTACTGTCCCGACTTCCGCCGAGGCTGCCCCCCCCTCCTGGTTCGGGCAGGCTTCGGCATTCGTCGTCACCGGAGTACTAGCTACTGCCGATCCCATTCTCATCACTCCACTTGTCATGTCTTGTCTATCACACACACCTGGTGCTCATTCCCCTAATTAGTATGTGTATAAGTGTTCCCTCTGTTCCCCTTGTCTTTGTGAGTGATTGAGTATTTCACCTCCAGCGCCTGACTCTTTCTTTCACACCTCGTCACAGTAACCTAACAAAATGTGGAAAACGTCCAGGGGTCTGAATACATTCCAAATGCACTGTATCTATGGTGAGTGGAGGAACTGTGCTGAAACCTGGACTCAAACAAGATATTCCCATAGCACGTTGGGGGCAATGAAACAACGGAAGCCCATTCATTTTCAATGAAGGAAGCGAAGTGGGCGGAGGGACCCTTGGGCGATGCGAGCATGGGCGAGGGCGTGAACAGGGCGGGACCAAATTTGGAACTGAACTTTATTAAAATACTCTGCGACATAACGTTGTGATTTACCAATCGAAGCTCACTATAGTTTCCAGCCCCTACTGGATTGGCTGTTGATACGTAACACTACCTAGCTTGCTAGCACCAACATGAGGGCAAAGCAAGCGTGGCTATCCGAATTTACGCGTTAAAAAGAATCTCGGCCATAAGGGATCGATCAGTTCTGCCTTAACCGACAACTGCATAGCAGTTGCATTGTTTTTATTTAGGCAATGTCGGAGGTGTAACTGCTTTGGAGCTGTGAAATCAGCAAACGGCTCCCAGCGTTATACCTATCGCAGACATTTCCATTGGATGCGCTGTGTCGCATTAGTAATAGTCCCATGCAGCCTTGTTACAAGTTCTAACACTGGAATGTCGATTAGGCCAATATAAATCCTTATTATTTAGTTTAATGATTTTCAATTTGAGTTTCATTATTTCTATATAGCTACACTTTCTCCTTCTTACATGAACTTCTTACATGAGTGGGACCGGTGTGGTTTTGTGACAATGAACACACCATCAGCCGCTCACTGATTTGACAGACACCGCCAAACACCAGCAGCCAAAACACCAGCTATCCGGTTACTGCTTGATCTGATTGAATCGAGGCCTTAAACATGTTTATGTACACATGACACATTATGACACCTGGCCAGGCGTTGCTTTACATATACATTGTGATTAGTGGGTTCTTTAAGGTGAAGGGCATCCAGTATCCACACAGCTTCACCAAGCAGACTCTTTCCGCTGACTCAGAGCTCTAGAGACAGAAATCATCCAGCTTCACTGTAGCAGCCCTCTCTCACTCTTTCTCTCTCTCTCTCGCTCTCTCTCCTAGACACACCACCCTGCCTCTTCCTGCACTGATAACAGGCCAGGGTGACAGACTGTAGGACGGGGGTGGTGATTCAGTTTTAACGAGGGAGCAAGGGAGTATAGTGTCATCTCCTTGACCCCCCTTCCCCCCCCCAACGCTGGTTGACACACACACAAGTACACACCCCTCCCAACGGCCTCCGTCTGAGGAAGTGGATCCTGCAGTGTCTGTTCAGCTCTAAGAGACAAGACAAACACTTCTTTAAGATGTTAAAGCCAGCATTGTTCAGAAAACATAACTGCTGCTGCTTTACAGTAACTAGTTTACATCACAAACACATCAAGTTGTTTCCTTGAATTACTAACAGCTTTAGGCAAACCAGAAAAACGTGACCGTGTGACATGATTGTAGTTGACTTTGACCATGAGCCCCAGGTGCAAAACACCCATTGGAGATTGAAACAAAGACGGGGTAGTCTAACCCTAACCCAGGTTGAATCCCAAATCAAATCAAATTGGATTTGTCAGATGCGCCGAATACAACAGGTGTAGACAGTACCGTGAAATGCTTAATTACAAGCCCTTAACCAACAATGCAGTTTTAAGAAAATAGAGTTAAGAAAATATTTACTAAATAAACTAAAGTTAAAAAAAAAAATAACGAGGCTATATTCAGGGGGTACTGGTACCGAGTCAATGTGCGGGGGTACAGGTTAGTCGAGGTAATTTGTACACGTAGGTAGGGGTCAATGCAAATAGTCTGGGTGGCTATGGCACCCTATTCCCTATATAGTGCACTCGTTTTGTACTAAGGTAGTGCACTATATAGGGAATAAGGTGCCATTTGGGACGAAATCCCTGTCCTCCCGGGCAGGAAAGATCTCGTTTTCTGTGCTGTGGCTGTGCAGGAAACTCAGCCATTCACCCAGCCATATACTCCCATCCTGAACTGGGCTGGGGGAGTGATCAAGCCTGTTAAGGGCCAGGACGGAGGGAGGGTGTAGAGGTAGGGAGGGGACACCACCAGCGCCCCCCGAAATAAAAACTAATAATAATTACTTTATTTCCATCTCAAACACACAGATGTTTTCTTCCTTCCTCTCCCTTTAATGTCTGATGAGATGAAATCACTTTTCTTTTTGCCGACCACGTCCTTTTCCCAAAAAAAACAATATCAATATCGCTGATTGTTTTGGTTCATATGAAAGGAGTTTCTTCTTTTGATTGAGCCGGACTGTGGCATTTCCTACACTTGTCATTATGTACTGTGATATCTGTCATAAGGACAGGAAGATGGAGCTTGCAGTCGCCACCCTTCCCTCCAACAGCTTCTCCAACCTTCCAACAAACGTCCTTTGCGTTCCCTCTTTGGCCCGTAGCTCAATCATCTCAGTTTTATTCTCTCATATCCATTTGATGATTCAGAGAAATCACAATTGTACTATATTCACTATTATGCTATGACTGTTTGTGTAGTTGCTAGTCTTTTTTAGACTGATACAGAGACATTTTATGTAATAGATATCTGGTTGAAACAACCTTTGAATACCGGGAAAGAATGAGAGGCACATGAAAGTGATGTATCAATATCTATGGGGTCATACACAATGTGTCATAGGCTGAAGGACTAAAGGGCTCTCCTAAAATACTAAATTGTTTTTAGAGGCAGCACAGGGCATTATAATACAGTAGTATTGTACAGCCAGTATATTGTATTCACTGACAAACAGACAGTGTTCAGGAGATTTTCCAGGAAGCTGGAAGGACGGGTAATGACACATTTTGGCCTCTGACCTCTAACCTGTTCATTTAAACCTCCATAAATAATAACAGGTATCAGACTCCTAGAGATACAGATTCTGACATTTAACATTTCTTATCTACCCCTTTCATTGTGACAGTATCTTTCCCCTTTTTATGACTCTCTCAAATCCCAGCTATTGTTCTGAGATGGATAAAAATAATATGTTGATAGAGCCAGCAGTGGCCAGGCCGGTGTCTTGGGTGCGCTGGGTTCAGGGTCTGAGGGCTGGGGGGCCACAGTGTCAACCTGGGTCTCAAAAAACAAAGGAAGGCAACACTGGAAGTCAGAGAGAGACAGTGTGTGTGTGTGTGTGTGTGTGTGTGTGTGTGTGGCAGATAGGACTGGAGTGGCTCTCTCCTGCTCTTACACAGCCTTTCTATAATGGACCCTCTTCACCTTCCATCTAGGCTAGTAATAAACCAATAAGAGAGTGATAACAGTGGTGGGGAATCCCTCCAATAATGATCTGTGGACAAAAGCACATAAGGTTTAGAGGGATATTAGGATGCTTATTGATTTCGGAAAGTTAGGCATATATCAGAGTTTTAGTTCAAATCTAACAAATTGGGTAAACGTGTAACAAAGTATGTTATATTAAGTTAAACAATAAACTAACCATATGCCTATTTTTACAAGTCCTTTGTATCCCATGATTCTGTGTTAAATGTGTTGTTGAACAAGTAGGCTAGTAGTCCCACTGGTAAACCTCTCCAAATGTAAGTACGTAATAAGTTACCAACATCACCATAATGCGTAGGCCTATATGAGGTTATCTTCATCTCTGCCTCTCTGGAGGGGAAAAGACAGGCCACCTACTGTACGACAACAGAAAGTCCGGCAATAACATAAGTGGGCCAATCATGTATCGCTTGTAAAGTTGAATTGGAGGCGTGTGCTTTCGAAGTGGGAGCGCGCATAGGAAGGGAGGGCAATCTGGTCCAGGCACTAATAAGAACCCAATGGCTGGGGCACCGCAGACAGGAGCGCTTCAACGCGACACGAGACACAAGTAGACGGACAAAACCTCTCGAGGTGCATTGCTGAAGCAGGAATGGGATGAGGTTATAAGAATGCCACTCGGAGAATTCGCAGGGCAGATATTTCACAGAGACGCAAAAGTGAGGTGCGAGTCAGGTTTGCGTATCGCTACTGAAGTGCCAGGGGACTGGAGAGAGAGGCAGTAGGTAGGGGGACTGGACGCTCGAAACACCTGCTTGGTAACAGGCAGCCTACCTCAAAGACTGATAAGGATGAGATTATTTATTTTTCATGAATTGTGAACAGAATAAAGGATGAAAACTCTGGAAAGGAAAATAGTTTAAGTGTCAAATTATTAGGGGAAGTAATTGACTAGAAAGATAATTTAAAGATACAGTAGTGAGTAGAGAAAATGTATTAACTTTTAAGTTAATTTAAAGGGTCAACATGGGTTTTACAGAAGAAAGGAGTTCCTGTCCTTTCAGTATGGATTCTGATCCATAATGGCCAACCTTGCTCTATAGAAACATTATAACTCCTTTACAACCCATGATCTAGAATGGATCACCACCAAGATTTGACCACCATCATTCAAATGCTATCAGGTGCCTGAAGCGGTGCTTGCTCAGTGGGCACAGTAGGTCACTGATACCAGGGACCCAGACCTCTCCCCAATGAAGGTGTCCTCCTGGTGGGTAAGCCTGGCATGGCTTGGCCTGCTCGTCATCTTCACATGGAGCTCCCTGGTCCAGGGGTGCGGACCAGGCCCTGGGTACGGCTTCCGCCCTAGGTCCAGGAAACCCACCCCCATGCCTTACAAGACCTACTTCCCCAAACTTTCTGAGAACAACCTGGGTGCCAGTGGGAGGGCAGAGGGCAAGATCACACGCAACTCAGAACGCTTTAATGAACTGGTGTGTAACTACAACCCTGATATTATCTTCAAAGATGAGGAGAAAACTCTTGCTGACCGCTTCATGACCAAGGTAAGACTGGTTCTTCAGAGACTGGTTCAGACAGTCTGTGTATGTAATGGTTAGCCAAGTTCAATTATCTGATTGTACACTAAGTGTAACTACTTCTCTGCTCCATGGGACCCACTTGGTGCCCTTTCCATTCATCCATGTTGATGACTGTGTGTACAGTAAGTGTTGTCAGTGTAAGGTACAACTGGTTCAGACTTCAGACAGTGTGTAATGGTTAATCTAGTTCAATTATCTCCAGGTTTAAGTTTGATTTTATTTTATATTTACTGTGGGACCACTTCAAGGACCCACATAGAATCACTTGGTGCCCTTTCCATTGACCCTTGTAACTCACTGGTCACTCATGACTGTGTGGTAATGGTACAGTAATGTAGTTAGTATTAGACAGGCCAGTAGGTCCCAATCATAAAACCATAGGAGGATACTCCTTCAGTGCAGGGAAACTGGTTCCATGTGGCAGCTCATAGGGGAAATCCCTCTGCTGGATGATTGATTAACTACAGCAGGTAGTGGTATACACTGATTTACATGTTGCTCTATTCTCTAGTCTGATAAGCTGATGTCCTTACATTTACCATTTTATTATCTCATGAAAAGTTGATCAAATAGTGGATTCACTTTCATAGCCTCTGTATTAGACAAGTTACTCACAGTATTTTGATGTGAACTTCTTTTTCATCAAATATATCCAGTCCCAGGTGTCTATTTTATATATTTATTCACACTTCCCCTCTATCTTTATAAGATGGGGGGGATCAGGATTTAATTTAATATGACTCTCTGGAGAATGCGCTCCAACTCGTGATCATTTCCTCTTAATCTTTAACCAAAGTCTTTGTTGCTTGGTAATAAAACGATTCCTCTGGTTCCACTTGCCTGCTCTGTGTGTGCTTACCAGGAGGGATTCATAGGTGAGGCCAGGCAGGTAACCTTGCATAGTGTACATTAGGGTCAGGTATGCAGTATGCGGTATGACCATTCAAATATTATCAGGACTGGCGAACAGGAGTTGAGGAGTTGACACAGGCACAGTAGCACAGGAACACAGACCTCTCTCATATCTTGTATCTGACCTCTTTAGAATATCAAGGAAGCCACAGTGTGATGTTGGTATTTTGAGTTGAGGTTGTGGAACAATAGACATATTGTTATTGCTCTCAAATGGCTGGTACACTCTCAGAAAAAAAGGTTCCAAAAGGGTTCTCCGGCTGTCCCCATAGATGAACCCTTTGAAGAACCCATTTTGGTTCCAGGTAGAACCCTATGTGTAAAAGGGTTCTACCTGGAACCAAAAGGGTTCTACCTTGAACCAAAAGGGGTTCTTCAAAGGGTTCTCCTATGGGGACAGCCAAAGAACCCAGTTTGGTTGTAGATAGCACCTTGTTTTTTAAAGAGTGTATTCTCAACTTCTGATGTCAAGTGAGAATCGATCGATATAGGCTACAAGAGGCGTGTGATCTTTGACATGGGATATTTAAAGCATACAATAGGCCTACGGTAATCTTCAAACTAGTTGTCAGATTCTTAAAAATCACAATCATTAGTAACATCAAGACTGTCCTTCACAATTGAGCATAACAACAATGTTTCTTATCTAAAAGTAGGCTACTCTACACTTGTGTGGTGATGTTTGGAGTCCTTTGTTCGCTCCTGACTGGTTGTGTATGATGTGAATCTATGTTCCTTCCTTTTTTTGAATGATTGTACAGTATTTGTGATGGAAATCTGTGGTTCAGTGTGTGTATGCCCTTCTGATGCCCAGTCTGAGGACCAGTGTGTGTATGTGTGAATGCTCCTGTGTGTGTGTGTGTCTGCGTCAGTGTGTATGTGTGCATGTGCCCCTCTCTCTGACCAGATGTGAAAGACGTTCTTTGTATAGGGTTTGGACACTCCAAGGGGTCGCCTATACAAAATTCTCGCCTGCTGAAGTAATGGCACCGTCGGAAAAGCCGACTATTGTAGTTCAATAACAATGAATCGCCTCTCTTCAATGGCATGGCGAGAAAAATGTAACCAGTTTGTTTTCTGTCCCTCATTCTTTTCTCATTCTGGCTGTCACATTGTCATGTGTATGCCCATACATTCCTCCCCTCTCTCTCTGCCCTCTAACTTAGCCTGGACCTGGCCTCCTCGCTGCTCAGTGTCTCTCTTTCTCTCTGAAATATGGTTAACAAACTCTCTGTTCCAACTCCCTGGTAATTGGGACTTTCAGGACCCAATGCGTAAACGCCTCTTAAATAGCAAACTGCTATTGTGTGACATTAAAACATAATACAGTATGCATCATTGCAGCCCAGTGGGTGTAAGAGTCATGATGTTCACATTTCTGATCAAATGTCTCAAAAGGTGACACAGAAAGACATCATGACTAAAACCTTCTGAAGTAGAGAACGGCCTTGATTATTCCCTCACCCTGCAGAAAAGGCCAAGGAATGTTCTAGAATGGCTACAGTAGCTTTGTGTTCTTATGTTCTGATTGTTTGAGAAAGGTTGGAGAGGGTTGGCAATGGCCTTTATAACCACTGAATACAGGAGAGAAAAATCTGATGATGTCAATGGAGACAAACATTACCAAAGTTATTCTATAATCTAGGCAGAGATGATAGGAATACAGTTAGTTACAGAAGTGTTGTGGTATTTGGTATTGCTTTACAAGGGGTTGAATGTGACTGTGAATGAATAGTCATAGTGGGTGAGGTAGACAGAGGGCTCACAACTACATTCTGACTCAAGCAGTTCCTTTTCCCTCATTAATGAATGATTAAACTCTAAGGGGTTTCATACATGTCGATAGTCCTGGAGTTTCTATCGACAGACCCGGCCATTATGCTGAAAATACTTGTCAATAGGGGCCCGTGTAGCTCAGTTGGTAGAGCATGGCGCTTGCAACGCCAGGGTTGTGGGTTCATATGAAAAATGTATGCACTCACTAACTGTAAGTCGCTCTGGAGAAGAGCGTCTGCTAAATGACTCAAATGTAAATGTAATAGCCTAGTAATTCTCATCAGAATATGAGGGCTAATTGAATTAAAAGCAATCATGTTGCAAATGAATTACTATTGACATACAGTATATATATATATATATATACTTGAGTTATTGTGACAGCATATTCTCTACACTGTCAGTGTTCATTTTTCAAACTAATACAGTATATAAGTGTTGCTCCAAATAAAATCCTACTCTTATCAGTAGCATTGTATTGAATGGTATCATATTTTATTAATTCAATGCCTCTCCATCCCACTCTCCCTCTCCCTCAGCGCTGTAAGGACTGCCTCAACAAGCTGGCCATAGCAGTGATGAACCACTGGCCTGGGACGAAGCTGAGGGTGACAGAGGCCTGGGATGAGGACGGTCATCACCCCCCTGACTCTCTACACTATGAGGGGAGGGCCGTGGACATCACAACGTCGGACCGCGTCCTAGACAAGTACGGCATGCTAGCGCAGCTGGCTGTGGAGGCTGGCTTCGACTTTGTGTACTATGAGTCCAAGCACCATGTGCACTGCTCCGTCAAAGCTGGTAAGTCAAGTGGGTAATAATCAGCATATTTAATACGACAGACATTACCGTCACATTTCCTGTGATTTGCCTTCAGATGTACAGTATGATATTTATTCCAGTCATTTCCCCACATACAATCATATTTTATAGATTAAGATGAATATAATAACATTATTTGTCTTAATCTTATTATATAATTTCAAGGAAATAGAGGGTTTCAGTCATCTGAAGCCCTTCTCTATTGACTCGGATTCCCCCCTTCAGATCACTCAGTGGCAGTGGAGAAAGGGGGCTGTTTCCCCGGCTGGGCCCGGGTGACTGTAGCCGGAGGCGGACAGAAGACCCTGGCGTCCCTGGAGCCTGGAGACAGAGTGTTGGCCCTGTCTGAGTCAGGACACATCGTCCTCAGCCGTGTTCTTCTTTTTTTACACCAGAACCATGACAGCAAGTCCACTTTCCTTGTCCTGACCACACAAGATGGCCACCGCCTTGCCCTCACTCCCCACCACCTGGTCTTCCTGGCCCCCCACTACAAACTCCACCACAGTGAGTACCAGGCTCAGTTCGCCAGTAGAGCCAAACAGGGAGACAATGTACTCATCCGTGGAGAAGACGGTCGACTACAACCATCCCGGATCATCTCAGTATCACAGGAGGAAGGGAGGGGAGTATACGCACCCCTAACTGAACACGGCACTCTGTTTGTGGATGGGGTGCTGGCATCCAGCTATGCACTTGTAGACGACCATAGACTGGCACACTGGGCGTTTGGGCCTCTGAGACTGCTGCTCTCAGTAACCCAGCTGGTTCAGGGGGAGGGCACACAGGGGGCGCAGGTCACAGAAGCAGAGAGAGAGCACACGAATACGCCCACTCACTATAACACTCATCAAAAGAGCCTGAGAGTTTGGGGGAATCAGAAACTCAGAAGCCCGGGCGTGTATGTGAATACAAACACTTCCGACAGACAAAGCAATTGGACTGCTGTACCCATTAACAGAGACATTGAGGGGGGGAACTGTGACTCTGTGCGAGATAAAGTTTTGAGTGTGCACTGGTATGCTAGACTGCTACACAGGCTTGGACAGATATTTCTAGACCCGGAGACATTTCATCCCTAATATAAAAAGCACTATAGGTTCAACTCTGGTACCTGTATACTACTGATAATTGCTACTGTACTGTACTGTTACATTTCCACTGTGTCCTACTGATAATTCCTACTTAGATACATTTCCACTAACGCTCATATTCTTTTGCCACATCTTTTACTGCTGCAACCCAATTTTAAACCTTATGCACTGAAAGGGTGTATTTGCATCTTACTCACCGGTATTTGCATTGTAATGTATTTATATATTCACATTGTACCTCCTCTTTTACATTCATTAAATGTGTTAACGGTTGGTTGGTTATGGTGAATGTAGAATCGGCTTGTCTTCAAAGGTAATGCTTAAAATGTGTCATAAAATGTTTTTATACAAGTTCATTCCTGAGAGAAATGAACTCGCCATAATAACTACTGTATCAGCATAACATTTGTATGTATTGTCAAGAATCCATTGTATATGTATCTTATTAAGATAACATCTATAAGCCAACAGACAATGTGTTTTCCTATATGCTTTATTATTCTAAAACAATGAGGAAATATGAGTATGTACCAGAAACAATAAAAGCTTTATTTTTGTACTTTCTGAATCATAATATATAAATGTAGCAATTTATAAAAAACAAAAATATAAAACACAACATGTAAAAGTGTTGGTCCCATGTTTCATGAGCTGAAATAAAAGATCCCAGAAATGTCTCTCAAATTTTGTGCACAAATTTGTTTACATCCCTGTTAGTGAGCATTTCTCCTTTGCCAAGATAATCCATCCACCTGACAGGTGTGGCATATCAAGAAGCTGATTAAACAGCATGATCATTACACAGGTGCACTTTGTGCTGGGGACAATAAAAGGCCACTCAAAAATGTGCAGTTTTGTCACACAACAATGCCACAGATGTCTCATATTTTGAGGGAGTATGCAATTGGCATGTTGACTCCAGAAATGTCCACCAAAGCTGTTGCCAGAGAATTGAATGTTAATTTCTCTGCCATAAGCCACCTCCAATGTAGTTTTAGAGAATTTGGCAGTACATCCAACCGGTCTCACAACCGCAGACCACGTGTAACCACACCAGCCCAGGACCTCCACATCCAACATCTTCACTCGCGGGATCATCTGAGACCAGCCACGCAGACATCTGATGAAACTGTGGGTTTGCACAACTGAAGAATTTCTGCACAAACTGTCAGAAACCGTCTCAGGGAAGCTCATCTGCGTGCTCGTCGTCCTCACCAGGTTCTTGACCTGACTGCAGTTGCTGGAGCATGCTGGAGAACTGTGCTCTTCACAGATGAATCCCGGTTTCAACTGTACCGGGCAGATGGCAGACCACGTGTATGGCGTCGTGTGGGGGCGAGCTGTTTGCTGATGTCAACGTTGTGAACAGAGTGCCTCATGGTGGCGGTGGGGTTATGGTATGGGCAGGCATAAGCTACGGACAACGAACACAATTGCATTTTATTGATGGCAATTTGAATGCACAGAGACACTGTGACGAGATCCTGAGGCCCATTGTCATGCCTTTCATCCGCCCCCATCACCTCATATTTCAGCATGATAATGCACAGCCCCATGTCGCAAGGATCTGTACACAATTCCTGGAAGCTGAAAATATCCCAGTTCTTCCATGACCTGCATACTCACCAGACATGCCACCCATTGAGCATGTTTGGGATGCTCTGGATCTATGTGTACAACAGTGTGTTCCAGATCCCGACAATTTCCAGCAACTTCACACAGCTAACAAAGAGGAGTGGGACAAAATTCCACAGGCCACAATCAACAGCCTGATCAACTCTATGCGAAGGAGATATGTCGCGCTGCATGAGGCAAATGGTGGTCAAACCAGATACTGACTGGTTTTCTGATCCACGTCCCTACTTAAAAAACAAAAAGGTATCTGTGACCAACAGATGCATATCTGTATTCCTAGTCATGTGAAATCCATAGATTAGGGCCTAATTTATTTATTTCAATTGAATGATTTCCTTATATGAACTGCAACTCTGTAAAATCTTTTAAATTGTTGCATTTATATTTTTGTTCATTGTATTTAAATTATTATAACCATGGCCTCACTTGTTATTTGTTATATTGTATTTTAAAAAGTGGAATTTAACAAAACAATAATGTATTATTTTGTAAGGTAAACCCTGCTTGTGAATGTAGATTCTCTCTGTTAAATCTTTCCACCTCTGCTAGGATTTGGGTTGCAAATTACATGTACAGAAGACGACATGAAAAACTTGAGAAATCTGACCAAGGCCTATCATCATTTTTGGAGCTTCCGAACGACAGCGGGAGCTACAGTGCAGTCGGAAAGTATTCAGACCCCTTTACTTTTCCACATTTTGTTACGTTACAACCTTATTCTAAAATTGATTAAATAAAAAATGTTCCTCCTCAATCTACACACAATACCCCATAATGACAAAGCGAAAACAGGTTTTAGACATTTCTGCTAATGTATCAAACAAAAAACAGAAATACTTATTTATGTAAGTATTCAGATCCTTTGCTATGAGACTCGAAATGAAGCTCAGGTACATTTGAAGTCGGAAGTTTACATACACTTAAGTTGGAGTCATTAAAATTCGTTTTTCAACCACTCCACAAATTTCTTGTTAACAAACTATAGTTTTGGCAAGTTGGTTAGGTCATCTATTTTGTGCATGACACAAGTAATTTTTCCAACAATTGTTTACAGAGAGATTATTTCGCTTATAATTCACTGTATCACAATTCCAGTGGGTCAGAAGTTTACATACAGTAAGTTGACTGTGCCTTTAAACAGCTTGGGAAATTCCAGAAAATGATGTCATGGCTTTAGAAGCTTCTGATAGGCTAATTTACATAATTTGAGTCAATTGGAGGTGTACCTTTGGATGTACACTGCTCAAAAAAATAAAGGGAACACTAAAATAACACATCCTAGATCTGAATGAATGAAATAATATTTTCTTTACATAGTTGAATGTGCTGACAACAAAATCACACAAAAATTATCAATGGAAATCAAATGTATCAACCCATGGAGGTTTGGATTTGGAGTCACCCTCAAAATTAAAGTGGAAAACCACACTACAGGCTGATCCAACTTTGATGTAATGTCCTTAAAACAAGTCAAAATGAGGCTCAGTAGTGTGTGTGGCCTCCACGTGCCTGTATGACCTACCTACAACGCCTGGGCATGCTCCTGATGAGGTGGCGGATGGTCTCCTGTGGGATCTCCTCCCAGACCTGGACTAAAGCATCCGCCAACTCCTGGACAGTCTGTGGTGCAATGTGGCGTTGGTGGATGGAGCGAGACATGATGTCCCAGATGTGCTCAATTGGATTCAGGTCTGGGAACGGGCGGGCGCAGTCCATAGCATCAATGCCTTCCTCTTGCAGGAACTGCTAACACACTCCAGCCACATGAGGTCTAGCATTGTCTTGCATTAGGAGGAACCCAGGGCCAACCGCACCAGCATATGGTCTCACAAGGGGTCTGAGGATCTCATCTCGATACCTAATGGCAGTCAGGCTACCTCTGGCGAGCACATGGAGGGCTGTGCGGCCCCCCAAAGAAATGCCACCCCACACCATAACTGACCCACCGCCAAACCGGTCATGCTGGAGGATGTTGCAGGCAGCAGAACGTTCTCCACGGCGTCTCCAGACTCTGTCACGTCTGTCACGTGCTCAGTGTGAACCTACTTTCATCTGTGAAGAGCACAGGGCGCCAGTGGCGAATTTGCCAATCTTGGTGTTCTCTGGCAAATGCCAAACGTCCTGCATGGTGTTGGGCTGTAAGCACAACCCCCACCTGTGGACGTCGGGCCCTCATACCACCCTCGTGGAGTCTGTTTCTGACCGTTTGAGCAGACACATGCACATTTGTGGCCTGCTGGAGGTCATTTTGCAGGGCTCTGGCAGTGCTCCTCCTGCTCCTCCTTGCACAAAGGCGGAGGTAGCAGTCCTGCTGCTGGGTTGTTGCCCTCCTACGGCCTCCTCCACGTCTCCTGATGTACTGGCCTGTCTCCTGTTAGCGCCTCCATGCTCTGGACACTACGCTGACAGACACAGCAAACATTCTTGCCACAGCTCGCATTGATGTGCCATCCTGGATGAGCTGCACTACCTGAGCCACTTGTGTGGGTTGTAGACTCCGTCTCATGATACCACTAGAGTGAAAGCACCGCCAGCATTCAAAAGTGACCAAAACATCAGCCAGGAAGCATAGGAACTGAGAAGTGGTCTGTGGTCACCACCTGCAAAACCAGTCCTTTATAGGGGGTGTCTTGCTAATTACCTATAATTTCCACCTGTTGTCTATTCCATTTGCACAACAGCATGTGACATTTATTGTCAATCAGTGTTGCTTCCTAAGTGGACAGTTTGATTTCACAGAAGTGTGATTGACTTGGAGTTACATTGTGTTGTTTAAGTGTTCCCTTTATTTTTTTGAGCAGTGTATTTCAAGGCCTACCTTCAAACTCAGTGCCTCTTTGCTTGACATCATGGGAAAATCTAAAGAAATAAGCCAAGACCTCAGAAAAAGAATTGTAGACCACAAGTCTGGTTCATCCTTGGGAGCAATTTCCAAATGCCTGAAGGTACCACGTTCATCTGTACAAACAATAGTACGCAAGTATGAACACCATGGGACCACGCAGCCGTCATACCGCTCAGGAAGGAGACGCGTTCTGTCTCCCAGAGATGAACGTACTTTGGTGCGAAAAGTGCAAATCAATCCCAGAATAACAGCAAAGGACCTTGTGAAGATGCTGGAGGAAACAGGTAGAAAATTATCTATATCCACAGTAAAATGAGTCCTATATCGACATAACCTGAAAGGCCGCTCAGCAAGGAAGAAGCCACTGCTCCAAAACCGCCCTAAAAAAAGCCAGACCACGGTTTGCAACTGCACATGGGGACAAAGATTGTACTTTTTGGAGAAATGTCCTCTGGTCTGATGAAACAAAAATAGAACTGTTTGGCCATAATGACCATCGTTATGTTTGGAGGAAAAAGGGGGGCATTGCAAGCCGAAGAACACCATCCCAACAGTGAAGCACAGGGGTGGTAGCATCATGCTGTGGGGGTGCTTTGCTGCAGGAATGACTGGTGCACTTCACAAAATAGATGGCATCATGAGGAAGGAAAATTATGTGGATATATTGAAGCAACATCTCAAGACATCAGTCAGGAAGTTATTGGTCGCAAATGGGTCTTCCAAAAATCCTTAAGGACAACAAACTCAAGGTATTGAAGTGGCCATCACAAAGCCCTGACCTCAATCCTATAGAATATTTGTGGGCAGAACTGAAAAAGCGTGTGCGAGCAAGGAGGTCTACAAACCTGACTCAGTTACACCAGCTCTGTCAGGAGGAATGGGCCAAAATTCACCCAACTTATTGTGGGAAGCTTGTGGAAGGCTAGCCGAAACATTTGACCGAAGTTAAACAATTAAAGGCAATGCTACCAAATACTAATTGAGTGTATGTAAACTTCTGACCCACTGGGAATGTGATGAAAGAAATAAAAGCTGAAATAAATAATTCTCTCTACTATTATTCTGACATTTCACATTCTTAAAATAAAGTGGTGATCCTAACTGACCTAAGACAGGGAATGTTTACTAGGATTAAATGTCAGGAATTGTGAAAAACAGAGTTTAAATGTATTTGGTTAAGGTGTATGTAAACTTCCGACTTCAACTGTATATCCTGTTTCCATTGATCATCCTTGAGATGTTTCTACAACTTTTTTGGAGTCCACCTGTGGTAAATTAAATTGATTGGACATGATTTGGAAAGGCACACACCTGTCTATATAAGGTCCCACAGTTGACAGTGCATGTTAGAGCAAAAACCAAGCATGAGGTCAAAGGAATTGGCCGTAGAGCTCCGAGACAAGATTGTGGAAGAACACCAAAAAATGTCTGCAGCATTGAAGGTCCCCAAGAATACAATTCGAACAAAAGCTAATTTACAAAATAAACCCAGAACGCAATTATGTCATTAATTTGGACATAACATTGCTTAGTTCATCATCAACAATAATTCATATATTTGCCAGTTTTTTTTTTTTTACAAATGATTAACACTTGCACTTAAATGGAAGATGTTTGGAACCACCAAGACCCTTTCTAGAGCTTGCCGCCCGGCCAAACTGAGCAATCAGGGGAGAAGGGCCTTGGTCAGGGAGATGACCAAGAACCCGATGGTCACTCTGAAGGAGCTCCAGAGTTCCTCTGTGGAGATGGGATCTTCCAGAAGGACAACCATCTCTGCAGCACTCCACCAATCAGGCCTTTATGGTAGAGTGGCCAGATGGAAGCCACTCCTCAATAAAAGGCACATGACAGCCCGCTTGGAGTTTTCCAAAAGGCCCCTGAAGACTCTGAGACCATGAGAAACAAGATTCTCTGGTCTGATGAAACCAAGATTGACCTCTTTAGCCTGAATGCCAAGCGTCACGTCTGGAGGAAACCTGGCACCATCCCTACGGTGAAGCATGTTTGTGGCAGCATCATCCTGTGGGGATGTTTTTCAGCGGCAGGGACTGGGAGTCAGGATCAAGGGAAAGATGAACGGAGCAAAGTACAGAGAGATCCTTGATGAAATCCTGATCCAGAGTGCTCAGGACCGACTGGGGCGAAGGTTCACCTTCCAACAGGACAACGACCCTAAGCACACAGCCAAAACAACACAGGAGTGGCTTCGGGACAAGTCTCTGAATGTCCTTGAGTGGCCCAGCCAGAGCCCGGACTTGAACCCGATCGAACATCTCTGAAAATAGATGTGCAGCAATGCTCCCCATCCTGAGAGAGCTTGAGAGGATCTGCAGAGAAGAATGGGAGAAACTCCCCAAATACAGGTGTGCCAAGCTTGTAGTGTCATACCCAAGAAGACTCGAGGCTGTAATTGCTGCCAAAGGTGCTTCAACAAAGTGCTGCGTAAAGGGTCTGAATACTTATGTAAATGTGATATTTCAGCTTTTTAATTTTAATAACTTTAACATTTCTAAAAACCTGTTTTTGCTTTGTCATTATGGGGTATTGTGTGTAGATTGATAAGGAATAGAAAACAATTTCATCCATTTTAGAATAAGGCTCTAACATAACAAAATGTGGAAAAAGTCAAGGGGTATGAATACTTTCTGAATGCACTGTATGTCTTGGTGCATGTGTACTGTAGCAGAGAGGGTTAAACCTCAGACATCCAGCAGAACTGTTGGCGTAGTCTACAGTAGTTAATAAGAAACCCAGACACAGACTTAATATTCTCCCATGCTGACCTATCTCTCTGTGTTTATCTTAATCATATTCTCCATCCCGGCTCCTGGGCAATGGAATCTCTATGCTCCAATTCTCCAAGTATATGTGCAGCTTGTTGATAGCACATGTTGTATTGGTGAGTTGTGGGTTAATTATTAAGTATACATTTTGTTCTCCTTTGTACCCTGAATGAACCAGTCCCTTGTCTTTTTTGTCTCATTTATTTATCTTGAAATGTTCTCCTCTCAGCTCTTTTATCCTCACAGCACACACACAGTACACATGCAGTACACACACACTGTATATCCCAAGACAAGTAATACAAGGTTATACACCCCCTTGTGGAGGACCTGAAATCATGCTTGTGGGTTATATGTACTTTAGTCTTTTTAGCTATTGCTCTTATACGTGTAAAATGCCATAATTACACTAGTAACATTGTATTTATGTTAATAAAATAGGAATGTACATAAAAATGTAGTAATTTAATTGCATAGCAATGACTTATCCAGTCCAGGTAAGGGCACCATATTCACCTAACCACATTCTGGAAACTCAATAAGTGTACTCTAATTAATATGGACCTAGAAGAAGGGATAGCCGAATTGTTGAGAGCGGTGTTTGTTTTGGAAATCATACAGAGATTACATTGAACCTGGCCAGTGTTGTGTGCAGAATAGGATCATCAGGCACATTGGAGAGGAGCAGAGTAAGAGGGGTGGGGGAGGTAAAAGGCATACGCAATGAAATAAAAAGGAACAAGCTGAATGTCATTGTTCTGGTTAGTGTTGTGTAGTAGACAGCTGTGGAGGTATTCCATCCAGGGGATTATCCTTGCAGAGATAGAAGGGGCAGATGGGAACGCACGGACACATCAAATCAGACCAATGGGAGAAGCCCAACAACATAATACCACCCACCTTTTACCATTGTTGACCAATCACAGCACAGTGTCACAGATTATCACAGAATCCCAACCAGTCCCGACCTTCCAAAATCCATCCAATCCTGCTAAAGCTGAATAGGAGTTCGGTAATCCTGTCAGGGCCACCAGTAGTAGGCCTATTTTAAAACAGCTTTTTAGTTATGAAAACCAAACCAGCACAACCAACTAACCATTACATGGTTAGTTAGTTCACAGGCAAACTGTTCATCTGATCTGAGAGAATAGCAGGTCTTTCAATAGAACATTTGACAGCCTGCAGTGCAGTGATTTAGGCATAATCATTAACATAATGGACAGACACGTTTTCAATAACGAAAAATCTGTATAAAATTCAGTATGGTGAATGGTTGTGGGACATGTACATGTTCCCGTCCTTCATGTGATAAAGCCCATGTATCAGGACTCAGAAGTGAATGTTGAGACATGTTTGTTGCGTACAGTGTATATGTGTGTGGAATCAGGGATGCCGATCTACCTAGAACAAAATGGACAGAAGAATCATTCTGGATGGGCTGAAGACACTTTTTGGTCCAAGCAGGTAAATTATAGCCAAGAGGGAGTTGCAGTGGTGTAGACAAAAGTGAGAGAGCACTTGATCATTCTAGGAACTACGTGAATGGGGCAGAATGAGGTTGATTGATTCCTCTGAAAAACATGCAAGATCTGCAGAACATTGCTGCCATGTTCATGGACAAGGGCATGGTAGTGCATGGCCAGGGGACAGGAGTCACTATGGAGCTACAGGCCATTATAGGCCAGTGCTATAGAAAGGGACAGTAGCATACTGGGACTCTGGGAGGGGTGAAGGGGTCATTCAAGGCAAGAAGGCTACCTGCTCAACAGGAGAAGTAGGATTTAATCTGAGTATCAGTGAGAGAAAGAGGCAATTATAGCATGCATGGAATAACATAACCTCTCAGACAATGAGCCAATGTATCCTCCTCAACGCTACAACATATCCAAAGCAATCATATTCCATTATTGTTTCACGTGCTTTTCTTTAAATTTCCTACAACGTGCATGGACATTGACCAGGCGCAGTTTTGCTTTGTGTTTAGTAATTGGCATTCAGATGATCTGACATTATAGTGTAAAAATAATGGCTTCCAAAATTTCGTCCCACGCCCTTTAAACACATTACTAACCTGCCACACACCGACTTCTATTGTAAAATCAGGATTAACTATCCACTAAATTATTATAATCCTGAAAAAGTTAGATACATTGTTGGCTTTGAGCTAACCTAGCTAGCTATACAGCCAGCAATTTGGAGTGGCGCATGCAAATGTCCTCCCTTGCAGACATGAGAGGTTTGACGTTGTTGTTATTAGCTTGATAGCTGCTAATTTAGCTAGCCACTTGACGGAACACACACTCGTGTGGATTTGTTCAATGAAGTCTAAGTGAAAGTGATGTTGATCCGGACAAGAGTAGCTAGCTAGCTAACGTTCAAGGCGTTAAGTGTCGTAAACATTGTCAAATATTGCCTGAAAGTTTAGCAAGCTAATAAATCGAGATGTTTCCTAATTTTGGATCGAAATCGGATGCAAATTTACTGTAATCTCCGGACCAGCAAGCTATTGAGAAGCTAGCGTCGTTAGCTAATGTAGTTAGCATCAACTACTGAACATTCTCCACCTGTGTTTCTGAACATCGGGATATTTTCTTTGTGCATTTTTCTGGAGGATTACAATGTTATGCTTGTCGACCATTTATTTTTGTTGAATCATTTTCATAGCGTGTTAGCAACTGTCTATCAACTCTGCCTCTCCAGCTCCGACCGTGGCTGGCTAACTAGCTAGGCTAGTTATCCAGCCCTGCCACCCGCTGTGCACTTCCCCCACTCACCTCCTTCTCCAGTCGGCTAGCTTTAGCTAGCCCGCTAAGTAAAATGAGACAAGCATAAACTATTTAACTGTGTAGCCTGCTGCAAAATGGATTGTAATCTGACGTATGAAGACACAACCATCACATTGTAAGGTGAGTTGTTTGGTTGAATAACAAAAAGCTATTTGACGAATCAACTTCTGACCTTTAATGCTAAAATTAGCTAACTAGTTGATAAAGGATGGCCAATCGCTAACTACCGCTACTTCGACTAGTTAGCGTTAGATAACGACTTGAATTTACTCTGCTAACGTTAGCTAGCTAGCTACATGCTTAGCAAGATAACTAAACATAGCTAGCTATGTTTAGTTAACTGCTGGCCACTTATTTCAACTGCGTAGTTAGTCAACTCAGTGCCGTAACGTTAGTTGGCAAGCGACCTATCTTGTTTCCTATTTAGCAACTATGTTCATCAATCATTTAACTTAGCTAGTTTACCCAACGGTTAATTCAAACGTTGTTGTTTTGACACATGCAATGATTTTAGCTAGTAGTTGCCTATCAAGTGGACTTGTGTGTTATTCATGGTTAACTAACGTTAGGCATAGTCATTATTTGGCAATGGCTAACTAGGACGGTTATAAATCAGGGTCCATTCAGGCAAGCTAGTTAACGTTACTTAATTGTAAAATGGCCTACTACTGCTCGCCCACTAACGTTAGCTGCTGGTTAACTTGCTACTAGTAGCTAGCTCGTCGTGTGCTACACGGGTTTAGTTTCGGTCGAACGTTAGTAAGTGATTGAAATACGCTGTAAACTTAATAGGTAATCAACCAACTTAGCTAGTTAGCTAACGTTATCCAATAACATGTCGTCGGTGGCTTTCAGTTCTGTCTTTATTTACAGTAATCATAGTGATCACTGATAGATTCTAGCTACGCTAGTTATTGGCTTGGTTACAAAATGGCTAACGGTAACTAGTTACATGGCCACCCTTTCCAAAAGTCACAACACAAGATACGTCTTCTTGTAGCCTATACTGTGTATTAGGTAGCAGAAGAGCATTGTAGCAGTCTCTTAAGGAAATGGACCAGTCCCCCCAAACACATCATATGTTGCGTTATTCCAATCATACAGTTTGATATACTAGCTATATGTGCTTGCCAAGTAACTAGCTACCTCAACTCCACGATGATTTCATCCATGGAGTTGCCCGCAGACTAGTTTTTGAAATGAACCTCCTACTCCTTCGATTTGCTATGTAGTCGATACTTAAACATTTTAAATTCTAAAACTACCGTGTACCCATGGTTGTCCTCTGTTGCGTGCCTTTCTGTGTTAGCTGAAATCCATACTTTTTAATAAAACGTTGATCAAATACAACCACCGACTGTTTCCTCATTGCTGTTGCTCTAAGATGACAACTCAACCTATAATGTGCATGTGCCAATTGAATCTCAACAAGTAAACAGCCGGTGGTTGTATTTGATTAATGTTTTATTAAAATGTATGGATTTCTGCTAACAAAGGCATGCAACAACAGAGGACATAGGTACACAGATTTACATTTCGAAGTATCAACTGCATAGCGAGTCAGAGGTTTATTTAAACAACTCTAGTCTGCGCTCAACTCTGTGGATGAAATCATCATGGAGTTGAGGTACTTGGCAAGCTATGTGCCTACTTTTCATGTTGATGTGCAAATTGTAGCCATGTTCCTAATTTTCATGGCAAGAAGATGTGCAAATTGTGATCTGATTCTGAACACAACCAGCTGCACTGGAACGAGCAATATTGTTACACAAGTAAAAACTGTGGCTTGCTGTAATAAACACAGGTATAGCCCTAACACACAGATTTGTGAGTTTGTATTACAGTAGGCCCTACTTAGTAAAAAAATGGATGAATGGGTTACTCCAAACATAGGAGGCTGCTGAGGAGAGGATGGCTCATAAATGGCTAGAATGTAGTGAATGAAATACGCTATCAAACACATGGAAACCATGTGTTTGAGTTCTATACTATACCGTTCCAGCCATTACTATGAGCCCGTCCTCCCCAATGAAGGTGCCACTAACCTCCTATGACTCCAAAGCCACTCATCACTACATACAATTCATTGTACATTACATCATTATGTGGAGGCGAGGTACATTTGATTTGTTGTTCATGTTTCACACTTCACAGTAGAGAAGGTTAATACATGGATCTGATTAGCTGACTAAACTCCATTCAATGTTGAAGGACGTTTCTGATGAACTCCTCCAACGGAGTGGAGCAGAGACCAGGCTTTGTGGAATTCAGCTCCGACTACATCGATTCGCCCAAGATCAATACTTCAAAAAATGTAAATTATGAAACGCTAACCTTGTACCTATGTTTGTCCTCTGTAGGTGCGTGCCTTTGTTTGAGATCCATACTTTTTCAAAAAACAATCAAATACATCACTGAATGTTTCCTTGCTGAGATTTAATTGGCACATGCACATTTGCGCTGAGTTGCCATCTTAGAGCAACGGCAATGAGCAAACAGTCGGTGGTATTATGTGACTGTTTATTGAAAAATAATGGATTTCGTCAAACAAAGAAAGGCACAACTACAGAGGATAAACATAGGTACAAGGTTTGTGTTTCATAATGCGCATTAAAAAAAAAGTATTGATCTTGGGTCGATTCGATGTAGTCGGAGCTGAATCCCACAAAGCCTGGTCTATGCTCCACTCCGTTGGTGGAGTTAATCAGAAACGTCCTTCACCATGGAGTGGAGTTTAGTCCGCTAGGACCTGATTGTCCTAAAATACTCTCCTCAACTCTCATCCAATTCCCTCATTTTCTATTCATTTGGGGTTGAGGCGTAGCTGTACAAAAAAATGGTGTGGAATGTAGACTTGTCTGACATTAGACCACTTTTGAAGGCTGAAAACATCTGGCAAACTTTGATTTTGGAGTGAACTGTTGTTGGGTTCATTTGGACTTCAGCGATTACTGGAGGTGGCATAGGCTCAATGCTTTCCTGGGTTTTTACTGAAAGTTGTGTGGCTTCAACTCTCACTAAATATGTAAAATTGCTACATATTGGGAAATGTAGTCTACATGGTTAACATATCACAAATCGATTACTCATACAATGTAATATTATTTACTATACCTTTATTCCGTATAATTTTAGCGGAACTCTGCTACACGGTGGTATGGCTTCAGCACGAAATTGACACTGTTGCAACAGGAAGTAATGTACACGGAAGTTGTATTTTCTTTGTGTATCTCGGTTTAGGGTTGTTTTCTTTAAAGAAAACAACATTTAAGTTCCTATATTTTGTTCTTTTTCATACATGACTCGTGCGGGTTTGGATTATGCATTGCTGGCAAAACAAAGATTGAAATGTCTTAAAACATTTCTAATATATTTAGCTAGTCACCGACACGCTATTTTCATGCAAGTTTGCGAATCCCGGGTAGCGAGCTAGCTACTTGGTTAGCAAGAAGGCTATCAGTTAACGACGTAGCTAGCGGTTTCAACTACATTTAGCACATAAACAGCCATATTCATTCCGATAGATTGGATCGCGGTTAATCGATGACGTGTATCAAAATGATGCATTTAGTATCCCAATGCAAATAGCTAAAGGTTTGTATTGAATTAGTTATCTTCCTACGAACGTTAACTAGCTATATTTATACATTTCTTGAATTTGTCAGTCGTCTGAGGTTATGAGATAGCCAAAAGAGCTAGCTGACGTCGGCTGTCTATTTAATAATCTAGCTATTATAGCTACTGCAACAATGTGAAATATCCGGCTTCTGCCCGGCACAAAAGGAAATTGAGCCTCGCAGGATTTTGCGATTGGAAGTCAGATAACATAACTGTGACAACCGGTAGTTGTTTTTTTCCCGCCTAAGTATATGTAGTAAATAATGTGCATATGTAATGTTATTGTTTATTTTGGTATATAATAACGTGCCTTACCTCTATTCTAATTTGGTGACTCTGATTGTTTGTTTATGTTTCAGGTCTCTGTCAAGGAGATCAGCAGAGGGGATGGACAAGCCGAAATCAAACTGCGAAGAAAATGTCTCTGAACCGACAGGTACAATGACATACATGCTGTGGTGTCAGAAAACAGTAGTTGTTGATAATTTGAATCGTTTTCAACTAGACACATTTGTTTTACTTCAAGGCTTCACAAATGTATAATGTCAGCTTCATTACTTCCTCTGCAACTATTCTCCTTTCTGCAGGAAATGCTAATCTAGGTTATATAATGTAGTTGTTATTGAGCAGATTTGATTTATTAGAAAATTAATCAATACATATACCAGAATTAAATTGTTGCAATTTTGTTTTGTTTTTGTATCATGGATTTTCATACAGTAGCCTATAGGAATTTTCTTTAGCAAAGGTTAATCAGAATGCCACTTACTTTAAAAAGCAATATCCATTGATAAAAGACATGTGGACTAATGTTAATTTGATTCCTCACCCAGCTGATGAAAGCGCCCCTACAGAGCAGCCAGTCCTCTCAGAGGTGGAGTCGGAGGCCCCTTCCGCTGCAGAAGACGCGTCGGACACTGCTGCTGCCACTTCCAACACACCTGTGTAAGTCCATTTTTAGATGTGCTGGAAAAAATAGATTTAGTTTCTTCAGCATTTCAAATGACATTGGCACATTCCAATACCAATACCAGTCACACACCCAGATGACATTCTCTACAAAATATTGATTTTTAGAGCAAACTCTCATTGTTCTGCCAAGAGTTGATGAATATCGTCAGATCATGAGGGCTGTAGTGCACTGCCCAGCATTACATGGGAGATGTGAAGTCTGAGGTGTACTTCCAAATAAGCTTAGCTGGGTTTATATTGTTGATATTGGAGAAGTATAATATGGAATGTAATAGTATTGAAGTTTGAGGTGAGTGCAATAGTCATTTTGCTTCTTGTTGACCTGCACATTATACCTTTTTTGGATCCACTTATCTGTATGTTATCTGTCTAACACTGTCTGTCTGTCTGCACAGGGAGAACAGGGTGAGGGCCTGTGCTCTCTGTAACTGCGTGGAGCGCAGCCTGCATGGACAACGGGAACTCCGACATTTTGGGCCATCTTCCTCCCGGCCAGCCCTAGAGCCCTCAGCTTCCTCACTGCCAGGGCCTGGGAACGATGACCTGTCTTCCATCGGATTCTCAGACTCCGACGCATCCTGTCTGGCAGCACAGTTGGAGGACACAGGTGGGACTCCACACTCATCTCATCACATTTTTATTTTGTTTTACTGAAACTGTTTTCTTGGCCAGGTCTTCCTTGAGAAAGAGTTATTTTGACCTCAGTGGGATTAGGGAAAAAAAGGATTTAAAAAAAAAGGGGGGGTTTACTAATATTTTACCCACTGGGGAGCTTGTACACACAGTGCAGTTTACATAGTAAGTCTATCCCCAAACCCATATTATAAAGCATTTTACAGAAATCCCAATAATTGATCAGAAGCCAGAGACCATACAGGTGTAGTATCTGAATCTTAGTGTGTGGTTGTAATGTGTTGAGCAGGGGGTTGCTGGGTGCATCACTGGTGTGCGGTGTGGTCAGATGGGGTGAAGCAGTTGGAGGAGGCTGAGGAGGAGCTGGAGAATGTGGACAAGGCCGTCATCTCAGGGACACAGCGGGTAAGTTGACCACTCATAGATAAAAAAAATGACATGTTTTTATAGATCCCAGGACTCTCTATATATAACGCTAACAATTGTTGCTGATTGGAGTTAAAGAAGAACTCAACTGAACACTTCTGATACAAAGCTGTGCAGGGTTCTGGACAGTTCTGGGTTCAGCTCAGTGAATGTACCTGCCATTAAACCTGCAGGCACCTTCAATAATGGTTTTCAGAAATTCTTAGAAAAGGAAAAACCTGCACGCTCTCAATAGTATTAAGAAGTACAATTCATTTGAATGGTGTGGTTCTATATTCTCTCCTGTAACATTTATTTGTTGTAGCAAAAATGATTCCCTCTAGTGTCTCGCCCATAACCTTGTCTCTGAACCGTCTTTTTAGCTGTGTGAATATTGCAAGCGTCTGGGTGCTACCATCCGGTGCCATGCTGAGGGCTGCTCACGGTTCTACCACTTCCCCTGCTCTGCTGCCAGCGGCTCCTTTCAGTCCATGAAGCAGCTGGCTCTCCTCTGTCCGGAGCACATAGACAAGGCTGAGGAGATGGGTAAGGACACCTTCCAATGTTGAGTTCAAAGCCCCAACTCGATCATTAGGTTATGCTCTGTAACTGTGAGGTACAGTATGTGTGTGTGATTTTGGTCACGTGATCGTTTGGTTCGCTAACTAAGGTTTGTCTGTCCTCCAGCGGGTGAGGAGGCTCAGTGCGCGGTCTGTGACTCTGCGGGGGAGCTGCTGGACCTTCTGTTTTGTACGGGCTGTGGGCAGCACTACCACGCCGCCTGTCTGGAGATCAGCGCCACGCCCATACAGAGATCAGGGTGGCAGTGCCCAGAGTGTAAAGTGTGCCAGACATGCAGGTGAATGTCTCTTTGCTGCCCAATCTCACATTTGTTTACATTTTTGGGGTAATCCATTTTTTAAATGGGAAAATCACTATTTTTACATATAAAATAAAAATGTTGTTTACTGGATTGATGTGCCCTTTGGGAAACTGTGAAATGCTGTTCCTGAATGCTTCCGACCATCTACCACATGCTCCCAATTAGTAGGAGCAAGGGTTTCCCTGATCATGTGACTTTTCCAGTAAAACACTCTAGGATGTTGTCATTGTCTATTGCGTCTTAGAAACAAGGCATACAGCTGTTATTGAATAAAATCATATTTTCTATAATTTTCCAGGCAACCAGGGGAGGACTCGATGATGTTAGTATGTGATGCCTGTGATAAGGGCTACCACACCTTCTGTCTCCAGCCAGCCATGGACTCTCTTCCCTCAGACACATGGAAGTGCAGAGTAAGAACATGCTGAACATGTGCTGATATTGCTACTCCTGCCATAGTATCCTCTGTTAGGAAAGGAAGATAATGCTGCCCTATAATTGAAGTCCTTAGCCATATGTTGACAATGAACATATCTTACTGTAAATGGTTAAAGTTATTTATCTGTTTCTTTGGAGGCTTTTATGGCAATTCTGTAAATTTAAAGTATGGATATGCGAGAAAATAACCTTTTTTATGTGAACATTTCTGAAAATAATCACTTTGTGTGTGTTTCTTGTGTGAATAGACTCTTTTAATTTCACCTATGTATCCCCCCCATCTCAGAGATGTCGGGTGTGCACGGACTGTGGTGCTAATGGTCTGACGCTGCCCGGCTCGGCCCAGTGGTTTGACAACTATGCCGTGTGTGAGGGCTGCCAACGTACCCGCAGCTCTACGTGTGGCGTCTGCAGCAAAGCCTCGGAACCACCAGTCACACTGCCGCGCTGTAGCACCTGCAACAGGTATGTCTACTGCCTCAGACGGAATCAAGAAGTAAATATATGAATCAAAAATGTTTTGTAACAACTTGATGAAAAAGGCGTTCTAAAGTATTTTACAGTAACCCGGCCTAGACCCCAGCCTAAAGAACAGCAGCAGGCATTGATAACGACTATGTAGAATTTTTTCCTCCTTCGTTCATTCATTCTTGACCATTCCTCTGTCATCTCACTAGGTGGGTGCACAGTGAGTGCTCCTCTACGTCGGAGCCACCTGAGGAAAAGTGGATCTGTTCGCTCTGCCGAGACAGAGAGCCTCCGCCAGACCCTGTCACACAGACAGACGGACAGACGGACACGATGGAGATGCAGACCACAGAGACGGGGTCTGAGGTGACGATAGAAGGACAGACAGACACAGTTGCCGAGATGCCAATCCAGACAGACTCGGCGGCTGATGTTACGATAGAAAGACAGACGGCCGTGTCCGAGATGACCGTGGGACAGACGGACATGTCTGAGGAGGTGACGATGGAACAGGCGGAGACCAAGACGGACGAGGAGGTGCCCATGGAGCTGGGTACGTTGATTTAGCAGTTTTTTGTTATACTTGATAAAAGGGTCTACAGACCTTGATAAAAGGGAAGAGTTAACAGTTAGCTCCATCTCTGAAAGAGCAACACGACAAACTCTACCCACGTTTTTCTTATCTAAGCCATCCTCGCTCTAAAGGAATTTCTGTGATGCGCGATAGAACGGTATAGAATGGTAGTACACAATCAGAGTGTATGATGGTAGTGGTGTGATGAAGCTGACTTTGTCTTCTCAACAGGGACGGAGGCTGAAGTGGTAGAAAGGACAGAGAGCACCATGGAGGAGGGGCCTCAGCTGGAAACGGAGGAAGTCCCTGCAGAACAGCCCATGGTCCAGGCTGAGGTTACAGAAGCATGTGAAACAACAGAACAACAGGAGGCTTCTAGTTTACCTGTGACTGTTGTGGAAGAGAGAACAGAGGAGGCTTCCAACCAGATGCCCCAACCCCAGGTCAGCTCTGTCCCTGTCCTTGAGTCTCCGGAGTCACCAGAACAGCAACCACCACAGTCGCCAGAGCCAGCACCAGTAGTCCAGCTAGGCCCTGACCACAGAAAGGAGAGGGAGGTGGAGGTCAAGCCCTCAACAGAGCAGCAGTCAACACAGGAGAAGGAGGAGAAGATAAGCGGTGAGGGCAGGTCTACCACCAAGCCATTCATTCGGGACTCGCCAGAGTCACCAACCCCTCCCATCTCCATGCAAGAGTCAGAGCATGTTTCCATGGACACAGTTGAGGCGGGGCTAAAGGAGGAGCGCTCAGGGTCTCCCATTCCTCCTGCTCCACAGGCCAACACACAGGAGGCTGCTCCTTCTACTGTGGACATGGAGGACAGGGGGACTCACTCTGAGGAGGAGGAGGAGTTTGTAGAAGAAGAGGAGGAACAGCAGGGGAAGGAGGCAGGCGGAGAGGGTCATCATAGTCATCACAGAAGGGTCAAGATCAAGCAGGAGCCCCAGGACCCCACGGAGGAGCAGGAGGAGACGAAGCCTGATCAACTCCTCTTGGATGAGATGTCCAACCAGAGTCACCAGAGTCACGGGGACGAGAGCAGCTCTGGCTTCCTGGGCTCCCCGGCCGAGAACGAGGCTGAGGCAGAGCCTGACGCACAGGTAATAGGGGCAGACACCATTGAGGTGTATAAATCACGTTTAAAAACCTCACCTTTTTAGCTTGGCCTTTAAAAGGGAAATCTGCAGTTCAAACAATAACAAAGCGACACCCTGCCACTGTTTTGGTAAAAAGAGGGGTTGGAGAAATTTAACCTCCCTCCAATTCATGGACAGAGCTATGGATACTAGGACTGACCATCCAGTCAAAAATGGATGTAGCAACCGCAGAGTGCCCCTTTAATCAGTAATTGTATTATTTTAAACGTTCATTGAGTTTTATGTTGCTATATTCATCCCTTTTACTGCTTCTCGTTTGCTTTTACTTTCATTTTATTGTTTTACTGTGAAGTGTGTTGCGATTTTAAATGCACTTTGAATAAAGTTGGATTTTGATTTGACAGCTGTCCATGGAGCTTAGCCTGATGCCCACCGGACGCTCCCGTTCCGACTCCCTGCTCACTGAGACGGACGACTCGCTGCCCTTTGACCCCCTCAAACCAGACGGGGAGAAGAAGAGGAGAGGCTCGCCGGGGCGCTCCCGGGTCAAACAGGTACGGTCCAGTAACAATTCAGTGTCATAGACAATCGACACTCATTCAAAAGTCTAAACTCTGTCATAGGGCTTTTGTTGTTATGATAGGCCCATTTCTCAATGATATTGAGGTTCCAAAACTGTCTCTGCAAAATATGTTCTGTGTTATGTGTTGGGCAATGGCTAGATGCAGTAGTCTTATCCTTTCATCAGTTCTAAAAACGGTCAGTTATCGTATGTGATGAGGTACTGACACGGCTGGTGTTGGTCTTTTCAGGGGCGGGGCAGCAGCAGTTTCCCGGGGAAGCGGCGCCCTCGCGGTGGTGGCGGTGGGAGGGGCCGTGGCGGAAGGAACCGCCTCAAAGCCATGGCCTCCTGCATCGACGCCTTCCTGGTGAGTAAAACCGACCGACGACACAGAAACATTCATACATCCAAACACCATTAATTCACTAACTCACTCACTTACTCGATTTTGTCATCAAATGTCGACATTGAACCTTACAATAGATACAAACCACAGCAGCGATTTGTCACGGAAATCTAGAATATTTGGAACTTGATCTCTGTCTAAAGTTCATTCAATACAGACCACTTGATTGGAACTTGGAACTTGATATCAGAATGTGTAATATTCCTTATCCCAGCTGAGCATGACAGCAGCAGACACTGGACTGTGTAAAGAGGAGGAGGAGGGGGAGGAAGATGAGGCTATGCAGAACACAGTGGTGCTCTTCTCCAACACAGATAAATTTGTCCTGCTTCAGGTAATTCTGGTCTCATGCGTTTCGGTTTGACATTTTCCAGTTCCCCTGTGGCATTTTCCATGTCAGACAATCTTAGACATTAATGCATCTTCACTGTAACCCAAGCTGACTGGGTTTTTCCTTCTGTCTTTCTCCCTCCCTCTCTCTCTCTCTCTCTTTCACCCCCCCCTCCCCCTCCCCCTTTCTCTCTCTTAGGACATGTGTGTGGTGTGTGGCAGTTTTGGGAAGGGTGTGGAGGGGCAGCTGCTGGCGTGTGCTCAGTGTGCCCAATGTTACCATCCATACTGTGTAAACAGCAAAGTAAGCATAAACCTCTTTATTCTTTATAACATCATCTTTATACAGCTAGTCTTCCTAATAATAATAATAATAATAATAATAATAAGCGCTTTTCGCATACTCAAAGATGCTTTGCAATAGGCCACTATAAAGAAGAAAAAAAACAAGGGTTCAAGAGTTACAACAACACACATACATCTGGCTTCATCTTGATGCCATTTTCAGAAATCAAAAACTCTTTTTTTGAATCTAGTTTTTTACACTGTATTCCCCATTCTCCTCGCTCTTGCAGATGACTAAGATGATGCTGCGTAAGGGCTGGCGTTGTCTGGAATGTATCGTGTGTGAGGTGTGTGGCAAGGCCTCGGACCCGGCCCGCCTGCTACTGTGTGACGACTGTGATGTCAGCTACCACACCTACTGCCTGGACCCGCCCCTACACACTGTACCCAAGGGGGGGTGGAAATGCAAATGGTAAGCATTAATCACAACTCTCTTTCTCTCGCTTAAAAAATACCCATGAAGAAACAACAACAGCAACTCTTTCACCACGATAGCCCGTTCAGTCATGTTGTTGGGTCTGAATAAGGTTAAAATGTAAATGAACTTGTACCAGAATATGCATAGTATGCACACAAAAAAGGTCCTGCAGCCTAACTTTAAAAGCTCAGATGTCTTATCTTTACTTTCTGTTTCTCGGTTACATCTGAACTTTTTTGTGATCAATTTTCACAAACTGTACCAGCAACAAGAATTACACCACCATTCTGAAAATGTATCTGTCTGATAGTGTACTTGAACCTGATTGCTCATTGTCCCTGTTGTCTGTTACTTGTGTAGGTGTGTGAGCTGTATGCAGTGTGGTGCCAGCAGCCCGGGGTTCCACTGTGAGTGGCAGAACAACTACACCCACTGTGGCCCCTGTGCCAGCCTGGTCACCTGCCCTGTCTGCAGGGAGAACTTCATGGAGGAGGAGTTGCTGCTGCAGTGTCAACACTGTGACAGGTGGGTACCACTCATTACAACTACACAAACATACGTACAGATATCTGAAAGGTTGTTGAAATAGATATATATATATATATATATACAGTGAGGGAAAAAAGTATTTGATCCCCTGCTGATTTTGTACGTTTGCCCACTGCCAAAGAAATGATCAGTCTATAATTTTAATGGTAGGTTTATTTGAACAGTGAGAGACAGAATAATCACACAAAAATCCAGAAAAACGCATGTCAAAAATGTTATAAATTGATTTGCATTTTAATGAGGGAAATAAGTATTTGACCCCCTCTCAATCAGAAAGATTTCTGGCTCCCAGGTGTCTTTTATACAGAGATGAGCTGAGATTAGGAGCACACTCTTAAAGGGGAGTGCTCCTAATCTCAGTTTGTTACCTGTATAAAAGACACCTGTCCACAAAAGCAATAAATCAATCAGATTCCAAACTCTCCACCATGGCCAAGACCAAAGAGCTCTCCAAGGATGTCAGGGACAAGATTGTAGACCTACACAAGGCTGGAATGGGCTACAAGACCATCGCCAAGCAGCTTGGTGAGAAGGTGACAACAGTTGGTGCGATTATTCGCAAATGGAAGTAACACAAAATAACTGTCAATCTCCCTCGGCCTGGGGCTCCATGCAAGATCTCACCTCGTGGAGTTGCAATGATCATGAGAACGGTGAGGAATCAGCCCAGAACTACACGGGAGGATCTTGTCAATGATCTCAAGGCAGCTGGGACCATAGTCACCAAGAAAACAATTGGTAACACACTACGCCGTGAAGGACTGAAATCCTGCAGCACCCACAAGGTCCCCCTGCTCAAGAAAGCACATATACATGCCCGTCTGAAGTTTGCCAATGAACATCTGAATGATTCAGAGGAGAACTGGGTGAAAGTGTTGTGGTCAGATGAGACCAAAATCGAACTCTTTGGCATCAACTCAACTCGCCGTGTTTGGAGGAGGAGGAATGCTGCCTATGACCCCAAGAACACCACCCCCACCGTCAAACATGGAGTTGGAAATATTATGATTTGGGGGTGTTTTTCTGCTAAGGGGACAGGACAACTTCACCGCATCAAAGGGATGATGGACGGGGCCATGTACCGTCAAATCTTGGGTGAGAACCTCGTTCCCTCAGCCCGGGCATTGGAAATGGGTCGTGGATGGGTATTCCAGCATGACAATGACCTAAAACACACGGCCAAGGCAACAAAGGAGTGGCTCAAAATTAAGCACATTAAGGTCCTGGAGTGGCCTAGCCAGTCTCCAGACCTTAATCCCATAGAAAATCTGTGGAGGGAGCTGAAGGTTCGAGTTGCCAAACGTCAGCCTCGAAACCTTAATGACTTGGAGAAGATCTGCAAAGAGGAGTGGGACAAAATCCCTCCTGAGATGTGTGCAAACCTGGTGGCCAACTACAAGAAACGTCTGACCTCTGTGATTGCCAACAAGTACTAAGTCATGTTTTGCAGAGGGGTCAAATACTTATTTCCCTCATTAAAATGCAAATCAATTTAAACATTTTTTACATGCGTTTTTCTGGATTTCTTTGTTATTCTGTCTCTCACTGTTCAAATAAATCTACCATTAAAATTATAGACTGATCATTTCTTTGTCAGTGGGCAAATGTACAAAATCAGCAGGGGATCAAATACTTTTTTCCCTCACTGTATATATACACACTACCGTTCAGAAGTTTGGGGTCACTTAGAAATTCCCTTATTTTTGAAAGAAAAGCAATTTTTTTGTCCATTTAAAATAACATAAAATTGATCAGAAATACAGTGTAGACATTGTTAATGTTATAAATGGCTATTGTAGCTGGAAATATCTACATAGGCGTACAGAGGCCCATTATCAGCAACCATCAGTCCTGTGTTCCAATCACATTGTGTTTGCTAATCCAAGTTTATCATTTAAAAGGCTAATTTGATAATTAGAAAACCATTTTGCAATTATGTTAGCACAGCTGAAAACTGTTGTGCTGATTAAAGAAGCAATAAAACTGGCCTTCTTGAGACTAGTTGAGTATCTGGAGAATCAGCAATTGTGGGTTCGATTACAGGCTCAAAATGGCCAGAAACAAAGAACATTTCTTCTGAAACTCGTCAGTCTATTATTTTTCTGAGAAATTAAGGCTATTCTATGCGAGAAATTGCCAAGAAACTGAAGATCTCGTACAACACTGTGTACTACTCCCTTCACAGAACAGGGAAAACTGGCTCTAACCAGAATAGAAAGAGGAGTGGGAGGCTCCGGTGCACAACTGAGCAAGAGGACAAATACATTAGAGTGTCTAGTTTGAGAAACAAGACTGCCCATCTTAATCTTTTCTTTTTATTGGCCAGTCTGAGATATGGCTTTTTTCTTTGCAACTCTGCCTAGAAGGTCAGTATCCCGGAGTCGCCTCTTCACTGATGACGTTGAGACTGGTGTTTTGCAGGTACTATTTAATGAAGCTGCCTGTTAAGGACCTGTGAGGCGTCTGTTTCTCAAACTAGACACTAATGTATTTGTCCTCTTGCTCAGTTGTGCACCGGGGCCTCCCACTCCTCTTTCTATTCTGGTTAGAGCCAGTTTGCCCTGTTCTGTGAAGGGAGTAGTACACAGTGTTGTACGAGATCTTCAGTTTCTTGGCAATTTCTCGCATAGAATAATAGCCTTAATTTCTCAGAAAAAGAATAGACTGACGAGTTTCAGAAGAAATTTTATTTGTTTCTGGCCATTTCGAGCCTGTAATCGAACCCACAATTGCTGATTCTCCAGATACTCAACTAGTCTCAAGAAGGCCAGTTTTATTGCTTCTTTAATCAGCACAACAGTTTTCAGCTGTGCTAACATAATTGCAAAAGGGTTTTCTAATGATCAATTAGCCTTTTAAATGATAAACTTGGATTAGCAAACACAATGTGATTGGAACACAGGACTGATGGTTGCTGATAATGGGCCTCTGTACGCCTATGTAGATATTCCATTTAAAAAAATCAGCCGTTTCCAGCTACAATAGCCATTTACAACATTAACAATGTCTACACTGTATTTCTGATCCATTTAATGGACAAAAAAAATGGCTTTTCTTTCAAAAACAAGGGAATTTCTAAGTGACCCCAAACTTTTGAATGGTAGTGTGTGTATATATATATTTAGTTAGTTAGTGTTGGCACTTTAGCCTTATATATATATATATATATATATATATATATACACACATTTAAATTAGGCTAAAGAGAAGAGGACCCAAGACAGATCCTTTAGGGACCCCCATTCTACTTTTTTGGCTGTACCATGTTAAAGCTTTATCCAGAAAGAGAGGTATATCTTTTATTATGTGTTTCTCTCCATGTAGATGGGTGCACGCGGTGTGTGAGAGTCTGTACACTGAGGACGAGGTGGAGCAAGCTTCTGATGAGGGCTTTGCCTGCACCTCCTGCACTCCCTACGTTCCCAAACCCATAGGTAAGTCTATCAACTTAAAACTAGTCCATTTGATTAGAAACAAGTGGAAACGGTGACAACATGAAATGTCTTCTGTAATTATCACACTTCCCCTCGGATTGTCTGCAGTAACAGTGGATACAACCTACATGACAGCCATGAAGATAAAAGAACCAGGTTGGTTTTCTCTCTCTTTCACTGTTTATTTGTAATGACACATTACGTTTTTTCACCTCCAAGGTGCTTTAGTCGACCCCTTGTAGTTTTAACAATTGGCACATTTTATTTGTATGTATCCAAGTAATTATTGTTTGCAATGACAGCCTAGCAAAGCACATCCATTCTGTGTGTAGCAGAAAGAGCACTCACTCATCACCTTTCTCCTCCCTTAACCTCTGTCATTGTCTGAATCAGCACATTGTTTGTGTAGTTTTATCAGTCATCAACCCTCTCTCCTCCCTGTCCCACCCAGAGCCCCAGTTCTACCGCTTGGAGGGGGTGTGGCTGACCGAGACGGGCATGTCCCTGCTGCGTAGCATTTCTATGTCTCCCCTACACAAGAGACGGCAGCGGCGCTCCCGCCTGGACATGCTGTGTGGCGACGGAGGGCATGACGGCATTGAGCTAAGAGAGGGCGAGGGAGATGGGGACGAGGGAAAAGGTGGGTGGACTTTCTACTGTTTTGTTTCTCAAAGTGACAAGGGATTTCTATAGGAGGAGGATGAAGTTGCTCCATGCCTTGACACTGATCGAAGGACAGATTTGCCTTCATCCCCTAATGGGGTTCAGATTTGGGGTTGCAAACTGATCCTAAATGTGTGCTTTGAACACCTTCTATCCAGAGCTTTTTTATATGCTTTGAAAGGTCATCTTGGACCTTCTTGATTGATGACATTTAATGTTCTTCAAGAGGTGATTCCTTACCTCATGCATGTATTTGTGCACCCACTTTTGTCTGTCGCTTCCTCTGTATTGACCATGAATCTCTCTGTTGTTCCAGGCTGTGGGGAGCCCATGGAATGTGAGACTGGAGCCCCTGGTGTAAAACAGGAGCCTCCAGGGAGCCCAGACAGAGAGTTGGGAGCAGAGGGAGGTGGTGAGGGCATGGAGGAGGGCCTCCTCAAAGGAGGAGGAGAGGAGACTGACGAGGGCAAGAAGAGGAAGAGGAAACCCTACAGACCAGGTCAGAGGGCACTCTATCTAGACATATTGGTTAAAATAATATTTGTTTTCTTTGCAATGCTTTAGCCTCGCTTGATTGAGCTTGCCTGGTGCAATGGAACTAATAGAATAGTCCTGAAAGTGCAGGTCTGGCACTCCAGACAGACTCGATCAAACACTCAAAGTATTTGAAAGAAAACAGATACTATTAGAACCCAGGTTTGCTCAACAGACCCCTGTAATGAGAGCATATCATTTGTCACTGCTCTATGACGGTCACATTTCAAATAAACGTTTTGAAACTGACTTCTTTATATCTCCTGCAGGGATCGGTGGCTTCATGGTTCGCCAGAGGAAGTGTCACACGCGGATGAAGAAAGGTCTGTTCCCCCATCTGTCTCATCTGGCTGGAGACGGGACAATTACTACAGATAGACAGACCAGAGAGAAGCCAGCCCTAGAGGAAGGCAAGTTACAGTTACAAGTTACAGCAGCCACCTGCTACCATTGTACTGGTCAAACACTGAAATATTCTGATCTGTTGGAGAGAGGTCAAATTCTTAGACATTTTGTAAAAAAATATGATAAACCTTTGAGGACCACTATGGAAATAGGTTGTTATTATTCATGTGCTTTCATGTCTCATCCTCCGGGATTCAAATATACATCGTTTCGATGTACGATTTATTTACAACCCAAAACAACATTTTAATATAATTAAATTCCTGCTTTCAAAATTTAGATTCTGAACATCTGAAATGACACGTGTTGTTTGTTGACAGGGCCCCACCCAGACACGCCTATAGATGGCCCCCCGGAGACTAAGCCAGCTGAGGGAGAGGGGGAGCAGGCCAAGAAACGACGAGGCAGGAAGAAGAGCAAACTGGAGGACATGTTCCCAGCTTACCTGCAGGTACATTCTCTCACATCACCTCTCACCATGTGCTATTCTAAAGACTTCAGTTAGTAACCTAAAGGAACCAGTTTCCCAGACAAATGAATCCTAGTGGAATACAAAGCATGCTCAATTGAGATTCTCCGTTGAAATTACTTCTTAGTCCAAGGCTAGACTTAATCTGTGTCTGGGGAAACTAGCCCATAGTGTCTAGAGACCAACTCCATATAGGACTAGCTAACACCATAATTATCTCACTCTCTCTCTCTCTGTAGGAGGCGTTCTTTGGTAAACAACTGATGGACCTGAGTAAGAAGGCGCTCCTGGTTCCCCCAGGACAGAGGCATCATGGTGCCATGGGTCTCCTCCGACCTCCACTGCCCCATGCACCAGGGGCCAGACCCACCGCACCTGACGCAATGGAGGCCAGGGAGCAAGCAATGGGGGCTGGGATGCACCTGAAGCAGGAGGGGGGTGAAGGATCCCAGGTTCAGGGAGAGGGAGCAGGGTCGTCTTCATCTGTCAAAGAACAGGGTTCAACGGACCCTCAAGGCTCCGACACGGAGAAGAATGAAGGTAAGAGATCACAGTGATGCTGAAATGTTGCTGATTTAATAAAAGGCATACTTCACAAGCGTAGTATGCAGGAGCTTAATTTATTTTGGTGAGAGGTCTGTGTGCTAGAAACTTGCAAGAGTTTTGTTTTGGCATACAGTGCCTTGCAAAAGTATTCATCCCCCTTAGCGTTTTTCCTATTTTGTTGCATTACAACCTGTAATTTAAATAGATTTTTATTTGGATTTCATGTAATGGACATACACAAAATAGTCCAAATTGGTGAAGTGAAATGAAAAAAATAAAGTGGTGCATGCATATGTATTCACCCCCTTTGCTATGAAGCCCCTAAATAAGATCTGGTGCAACCAATTACCTTCAGAAGTCACATAATTATTTAAATAAAGTCCACCTGTGTGCAATCTAAGTGTCACATGATCTGTCACATGATCTCAGTATATATACACCCCAGAGTCTGCAACACCACTAAGCAAGGGGCACCACCAAGCAAGCGGCACCATGAAGACCAAGGAGCTCTCCAAAACAGGTCAGGGACAAAGTTGTGGAGAAGTACAGATCAGGGTTGGGTTATAAAAAAAATATCCGAAACGTTGAACATCCCACGGAGCACCATTAAATCCATTATTCAAAAATGGAAAGAATATGGCACCACAACAAACCTGCCAAGAGAGGGTGCACCACCAAAACTCACGGACCAGGCAAGGAGGACATTAATCAGAGAGGCAACAAAGAGACCAAAGATAACCCTGAAGGAGCTGCAAAGCTCCACAGCGGAGATTGGAGTGTCTGTCCATAGGACCACTAAGCCATACACTCCACGGAGCTGGTCTTTACAGAAGAGTGGCCAGAAAAAAGCCATTGCTTAAAGAACAAAATAAGCAAACACATTTGGTGTTCGCCAAAAGGCATGTGGGAGACTCCCCAAACATATGGAAGAAGGTACTCTGGTCAGATGAGACTAAAATTGAGCTTTTTGGCCATCAAGGAAAACGCTATGTCTGGCGCAAACCCAACACCTCTCATCACCCCGAGAACACCATCCCCAAGGGAAATTCTTGAGCGAAACCTGTTTCAGTCTTCCAGAGATTTAAGACTGGGACGGAGGTTCACCTTCCAGGACAATGACCGTAAGCATACTGCTAAAGCAATACTCTAGTGGTTTAAGGGGAAACATTTAAATGTCTTGGAATGGCCTAGTCAAAGCCCAGATCTCAATCCAATTGAGAATCTGTGTATGACTTAAAGATTGCTGTACACCAGCGGAAGCCATCCAACTTGAAGGAGCTGGAGCAGTTTTGCCTTGAAGAATCCCAGTGGCTAGATGTGCCAAGCTTATAGAGACATACTCCAAGAGACTTGCAGCTGTAATTGCTGCAAAAGGTTGCTCTACAAAGTATTGACTTTGTGGGGGTGAATATTTATGCACTTTCAAGTTTTCTGTTTTTTTGTCTTATTTCTTGTTTGTTTCACACAAAAAAATATTTTGCATCTTCAAAGTGGTAAGCATGTTGTGTAAATCAAATGATACAAACCTCAAAAAAATCCATTTTAATTCCAGGTTGTAAGGCAACAAAATAGGAAAAATGCCAAGGGGGTGAATACTTTCACAAGCCACTGTATGCTATCAGTTTTGTCTTGATGGACGCTTTTCCCCACTGTCTTACCTCCTGTTCTGTCTCTCTCCCAGGTCTTCCTCAGGGCATGGAGAGTCAGGACTCTGAGCAGTTCTTCAGGAAGGTCCTGGGCTCGTCAGAGGGGGCTTCTCTAGGAGGGTCCCTACAGAGCAGCATGAGGCCCATCCTGGAGGGAGTCAAGGGGGAGATGAACCGCAGCGGTCTGCCACAGAGGAACCTCCTCACAGGTACTGGTATAGGCCTGGGGGCTGTTAGGGGGAACCTATACCCTTTTCACACTATCATGCCTAGAGAGCTCACTTTTATAGGAAGTAGAAATGCGGAAATGAGTGTGATGTTGAACTTAGACATCTCACTAAGAGAAAGGAGAAGAAAATGTGAACAGTGTGATGATATATGGAGCAATTGTTGTGTTGTTATAAAGGACCCTTTATGTTGTTCAGGAACCGTTAGGCTCATGGTAAAGCAGGACATGTCACTCATACAAGCTGATCCCTTTCAGGGTCCCTGCCCTCAGCTGGTGTGATGGACTCCTTCCCTGGACTCTCTCAATCGCCGTTCTTCGACATGCGGGACCGGGGAGGCCTGTTCAGTCCAGACGGGGGAGAGGAGAGCCCATGGGCGACCCCCTCCACCCCTGCCACCCCCTCCACTCCTCCTACCCCCGGCGAGGCAGATGGAGACGGGCTGTCCTATAACCAGCGCAGCCTCCAGCGCTGGGAGAAGGATGAGGAGCTGGGAGAGATGTCCACCATCTCCCCTGTACTCTACGCAAACACAAACTTCCCCACTCTCAGACAGGACTACCCAGGTGAGTGGATGGAGGGAGATCTTAGTTAAAAAAAGACAATGAAAAAGTGCACTTTTCTCATTTTTAGGACATGTTTGCTCTGGATGAGATGGTGCTTCCAAAGTTCTAATGAAACAAACTTTCTATGACAGACTGGTCCAGTCGGTGTAAACAGATCATGAAGATCTGGAGGAAGGTTTCAGCTGCAGACAAGGTTCCTTTTCTGCAAAAGGCCAAAGACAACAGAGCAGCTCAGCGGATCAACAAGGCACAGAAGGTGGGAGTTTAAGCCAGATAATTGATTCATAGGGCCAGCTTCCTTGATCCAGATCAAGCCCACTCCTAAACTAAAAAATGTTTAGAATTTCCAATGACAATGCTTTTAATGCACTTCGAGACTTAATCTGGGTCTAGGAAACCAGCCCAAAGCATACAGTTGTCACTGTAAGGATGTCTAAATACAGTCTCTTTGCTTCTCTCTAACTGTCTCTTCTCTTATACAGCAGGCAGAGAGCCAGGTGTGTCGGCCCATCAAGACGGAGGATGGTGGTGGTGTTGTTCGGGTCAAAGGTGAACGTCCAAGCCTGCACCTCCAGATCCCCCCGCCCTCAGGTTCTGTCTCCAACCCCTCCCAGCCCAGCTCAGCAGAGAGCCCCTTCCCCTTCCACCCCGACTCGGGATCCTCTTCCGTCTTCTTCCCTGACGGTCCTCTCAAGACCCCGGGCTCGGCATCGGCAGATATGCGGACAGATCCCTTTGCCAAGCTGCCTCCCCAGTCCCCCCACCCCTCTCACCACTCCCACCCCTCCACCCCGTACTCCTCCCACCAGGCCGCCTCCAGCCCTATGCAGGGCCAGGCCTCTTCCTCAGGTTACCCCCACCCCGGCCCACAGGGCCCTCTTCAGGGACGGCCGGCAAGCCTCGGCCCCTTCGACATGCAACCAGGGACTCCAGGGACTCCCCGGCGGGCCCAGCAGGTGGACCCCTTTTTCAGGCCGCAGCAACAGATCCAGGGTCACCTACCCCAGTCACAGCAGGGCTCTCAGGAGCACCTAGGCCCCCCAGAAAGCCCTCGGTCCAGGGGTGGAGGGCCTGGGGACTCCCCTCTCTTCTCGCCGCCCCACACCACCCACTATGGAGACCCATTCCGAGGCCAGCAGCAGGGGATGGGGCGTCCAGAATACGGTTCCTCCCCCTCCCAGGTGTCCTCACCTGTTCGGATGGGACAGGGGCAGTACAGGGCTGATATGAGTGGGGGACCCTCTCCCCGCTCCTCCTCCACGGGACGCCAGGACCTGAGTAACACGGGCTCCCCAGCAGGGATGCTGGACTCTGGGGATGGCTTGTTCAAGGCTCCCATGACGCCCCGGATGCACCAAGGGGATGGCGGCATGGTAATCCACCCTGGAGCCTCACCCAACCACCCCTCTGAGGTCTACCGCCAGTCCCCCTCTACCCCGTTCCAGGACCCCTATGCCCAGCCTCCTCTCACCCCCAGGCCCCAGTCTGGGGATAGCTGCTCCCCCCTCCCCCAGAGGCATCCCCAGGCCCAGCAGGAGTCCTGCCCCAGGGTCCCCTCCAGCCCCCAGTCCCAAGGCAGCTCCCAGTCCCCCCTCACTCCTGGAGCCCTCTCCAACGATGCATTCTCTGTCCAGTCCCCGGCTTCCACCTCGCGCTTCCAGTCACCTGACCCCTACTCCCAGCCCCCCTCGCGCCCCCAGTCCAGGGACCCCTTTGCTGCTCTGCACAAGCCCCCCCGGCCCACCTCCGCTGCTCCAGAGGGCACCCCCAGCTACAGAGGCTCACCTCACCCCAACCAGCCTCCCTCACTCCCCCCGTCCTCCACCCCTGTAGGGGACCCTCTCTCTGGGAAGCCCTCTGGGCCGCCTGGGTTCAGCCGGGGCCCCAACATGGCCTATCAGATGGCCCAGCAACAACAACAACAGCAGCAACAGCAGCAACAACAGCAGCAGCAGCAACAACAGCAGCAGCAGCAACAGCAGCAGCAGCAACAACAGCAGCAGCAACAACAGCAGCAGCAGCAACAACAGCAGCAGCAGCAACAACAGCAGCAACAACAGCAGCAACAGCAGCAGCAACAGCAGCAGCAACAACAACTCCTCCAACAACAACAACAACAACAGCAGCTCCAGCAGCAACAGCCCCAGACTCAGGCCATGGGTGCTGACTTCCACTCCAGGATGACCCCCCAGCAGGACCCCACAGCCCCCCACCCCCCGGATGCACCTCAACCCCAGGGGGCTATGCCCGGCGTCGCCCAGGAGATGCCGGACATGTCAGCGGTTCAGGATCCTGCACTACTGGGCCTCAGCCCCTCTGAGCTAGAGAAGCACAGACAGGTTCATGTTCTATTTGCTTTGCTTTAATTAGGATATCATTTATTCCAGTATGACTATGGGGCTAATCTTTTAAGAGTCCTTCAACATCATAAGATAAATAATTGTCCCTTGTTGTCATGCTTAGGCCTGATATAACCTCTCACCGGTGATTCTTCTTTTCCTCTGATAGCGACAGAAACTGAGGGAGTTGTTGATCCGACAGCAGATGCAGCGAAACTCAATCCGGCAGGAGAAAGAGGCTGCAGCAGCCAGCAGTGCCGCCCCCTGTTGGCCTGGAGGAGACATGGCAGTCTATCAGCAAGACAAAGCACGCCGCGCTCCACCACCCTACCCACAGGTACACTATATAATATGTCAAACAACATGTCCGACATAAACTTGCATCAACTTGGGTCAGGCTCAAAATGTTTTGAATCTGAGTGGAACTGGGAGGTACTACTTGAACTTGTCCAATAAGAACACATATTTTGTTTTCCATTGCAAAAAGTTTTTCTACAGTTTTCCCTACGGAATATGCCTTTGGTAATGTCTGGCTGGTGATTCTCAGCGGTTCCTTAGTATTTTAATTGATAAAGTAGGTCCTTGTTGTTTGTCCCTGTAGGACCGTGCTGCTGCTGCTGCTGGTGCCCAGGCAGCATTGGCAGGGAAGATGGATGGTGGCCGTCTGCCACCTCCAGGAACCCCTGCCATGATGGACCCCAACCAGCTCAGGTATACACTCAAATCTCTCCTTTCTCTTCCACCTCTTTCTTCCTTCTGTGTTTTGTCTCTTTCTTAAATGCACACATAGCTGTACATTTGAAATAAATGCCATCAGGAGTTATTTCAGCAAAGATAACCTTTGTGCACAACACTTTCTCACTAGCTTACAGTACGTTTTGACATTTTGTCTGTATTTCTCTTTTGTAGACAACCAGGGCCCCCCAACCCCCAGGGCATGTATGGACGACCTCCGTTCCCTGGCCAGTGGCAGCAGGGCCCAGGTCCCCGTCGGTTCCCCCAGCCTGGCATGGAGGGTGTGGGCCCCAGGCACCACCTCAATACCCCCATCAACATGCAGCCTGGCATGGACCCCGGAGGACCCCCACCACAGTTCATCGAGCTGAGGCACAACTCCCAGAGGCTGCCCCTGGGGACCCAGTTTCTCCAACGAGGGCCCCAGCAACGGCCGCGCCTCTACATCACCCAGCAGCAGGAAATGGCCCCCGGCCAGTTTGTTCATCATCCAATGACTCAGGGTATGGACTCTCAGACAGACGGGGTCAGAGACTCACGGCTGGGGCTACAGCAGGGTGGTATGGGTCTATTACTGCCCCAGCAGAGCACTGGCCCCTCACAACAACAACCCCATCTCCAGCCCCACACAGGCACTTCTCAGACCGCTAACACTCCCAGCTCTCACTCTGGGCAGCAGCACCAGCCTCCCCAGAACTCCACAGAGTCCCAGGCTGGAACTTCAGGGGACCCTAATACTGATCTCCCCGAGCCCGACCTGGAGGATCCGTTTGCCCCTAAAAGGCTAGGGAATGCCCCCGGGGATGGAGGAATGGAAGATGAGGATGACCTGGCTCTGGATCTAGACCCTGATAAGGGTGACGACGACCTGGGTAACCTTGACAATCTGGAAACCACAGACCCGCACCTAGACGACTTACTCAACAGTGACGAGTTTGACCTGCTGGCTTATACGGACCCCGAGCTGGACCAAGGGGACCCCAAGGATGTGTTCTCGGACCAGCTACGGTTGGTGGAAGCAGAGGGTGAAACACCAGGTACCTCTGGAGCTCAGGACATCAAAGTGGAACAGAAACCAAAAGTGGAGCAAAATCCAGTCCCAAACACAGGAGGCTCCACATCGTCCTCAACCCCCCATCCCTCCTCCTCGGAGTCTGCCGACACCTCCAGGATAAAGCTCGAGCCAGGCCAAGCGGTGGTGAAGGATGAGATGGGAGAAGCAGTCTCCATGCTCCTTGAAACAAACAAATCCTCCACTCAACCAGAGAACCAGGGTGCCTCCCTGAGCTCTGTGCGTTTAGGAGGGCTCCCATACCCTCTTCCTGGTCAGGCTGATTCCTTATCCTCTCTCGGGGAGGACCCTTTGGGGCTGCCCGATGGAGGGGGACAGCACTCCCCAGCCGTGGATCTAGACAAAGTCGAGAGCTCTCTGGAAGCCAGCGAGCTTCCCTTGCTGATCCAGGACCTGCTGGAGCACGAGAAGAAGGAGCTCCAGAAACAGCAGCAACAGCAGCAGCTCAGCTCCCTCCACCAGGGGGCGATGAGGGGGCACATGGGAGGCCACCCCAACCACCAGGGGGGTCCTGGACATATCATGCTGACCCAACACCATCGCCCCCCACCCCAGGGCATGATGGGACAGCCAGGTATGGTGCCACGCCCTCCACACCTCCTGCAGCAGCAAAGGATCATGGGACAATCTGGGATGACGCCACAGCACATGGCTGCCATGGCTCAGCAACAAGGAATGATGAGGGTGGGGCATCCTGGGGGAATTCACCCAGGGCTCAACCCTCAGCAGCAGCAGCAACAACAGATCAAACAGTCAACTCTGGCTGATAACTTCTTCCCTGATGAAGGTAAATAAATGAGTTCTCAAGGTTGTTTGATCTTGTTTGAATCATGACTCTTATTTATAAAGACTGTTTGAATCATGACTCTTGCATGATTCCTGAATCCTTTTTTGAATCATGACGTTTTCCTTTAATATATTTTTCCCGGTGTTTCTGCTTGCTCCTTCACAGATCTAGACAAGTTTGTGACTGACGACATTATGGATCCCATCGCCAAGGCAAAGATGGTGGCACTGAAGGGCATCAAGAGAGTGTTGGCACAGGACCCAATGGGGGTACCCCCTGGCATCAACAGGCAACAGGTCTCTCTGTTGGCCCAGAGACTAGCGTCAGCACCAGGAACAGGAGACCCACAGGGTCAACTCGCATCTGGCCCATCTAAGGTACTATAGTTGTGTTCATAATATTCGTCCTGTAAAGCAGATCATTTGCTGTGGGATCCTCAACACACAATCACTCAATCTGTTTAGCTGATTTATGTATTATTATTATTTTTGTGTATTTTATTTTAAAGGATTTTCTTTTGCAATTTAGTACAAAACAAAAGCACACAAAAAAATTAGCAGCCAGACATATTAAATTAAGTATTGCTTAAGCAAGACATGGGACAAAAATAGAGCAACAATTACAACACGGTGGTCCCGTGTAGCTCAGTTGGTAGAGCATGGCGTTTGCAACGCCAGGGTTGTGGGTTCGTTTCCCACGGGGGGCCAGTATGAAAAAAAATACAAATATAAATAAAAAAATTATGCACTCACTAACTGTAAGTCGCTCTGGATAAGAGCGTTTGCTAAATGACTAAAATGTAAAAAATGTAGTCAGTGTTCACAGTCAGTCTCTGTCCAGACTGTCCAGAAACTGACACCAAATCTTGAGAAAGTACGGAAAAAACGAATATTTTCCAAGTTAATGGTGTTAATCATTTCTGCTAGCCATATACTGAAGCAAGGGGGGGTGGGTGACTTCCATTCTGTGAGGATTTGTTTGTTGTTGCAGCCACCATTCCAAACATCAGAGCCTGTTGTTCCTCATAGGACGATCTTGGAACAGACTCTGAGCAGCCAAAGAGAGCAAGTTCTGCATCAGGTTCAATGGCCCTCTAATATACACTACCAGTCAAAAGGGTTTTTCTTTATTTTTTACATTGTAGAATAATAGTGAAGACATCAAAATTATGAAATAACACATATGGAATCATGTAGTAAACAAAAAAGCGTTACACAAATCCAAAATATATTTTATATTTGAGATTCTTCAAATAGCCAACCTTTGCCTTGATGACAGCTTTGCACACTTGGTATTCTCTCAACCAGCTTCATGAGGTAGTCACCTGGAATGCATTTCAATTAACAGGTGTGCCATCTTAAAAGTTAATTTGTGGAATTTCTTTCCTTCTTAATCCATTTGAGCCAATCAGTTGTGTTGTGACAAGGTAGGGGGGGGGTATACAGAATATAGCCCTATTTGGTTAAAAAAAAACAAGTCCATATTATGGCAAGAACAGCTCAAATAAGCAAAGAGAAATTACAGTCCATCATTACTTTAAGACATGAAGGTCAGTCAATACTGAACATTTCAAGAACTTTGAAAGTTTCTTCAAGTGCAGCCGCAAAAACCATCAAGCGCTATGATGAAACTGGCTTTCTTGAGGACCGCCACAGGAATGGAAGACCCAGAGTTACCTTTGCTGCAGAGGATGAGTTCATTAGAGTTACCAGTCTCAGAAATTGCAGCCCAAATAAATGCTTCACATAGTTCAAGTAACACACATCTCAACATCAACTGTTCACAGGGGACTGTGTGAATCAGGCCTTCATGGTCGAATTGCTGCAAAGCAACCACTGCTAAAGGACACCAATAAGAAGAAAAGACCTGCTTGGGCCAAGAAACACGAGCAATGGACATTAGATCGGTGGAAATGTGTCCTTTGGTGTGGAGTCCAAATTGGAGATTTTTGGTTCCAACCGCCCTGTCTTTGTGAGACGCGGTGTGGGTGAACGGATGATCTCTGCATGTGTAGTTCCCACCGTGAAGCATGGAGGAGGAGGTGTTACGGTGTGGGGGTGCTTTGCTGGTGACACTGTCTGATGTATTTAGAATTCACGGCACACTTAACCAGCATTGCTACCACAGCATTCTGCAGCGATACGCCATCCCATCTGGTTTGGGCTTAGTGGGACTATCATTTGTTTTTCAACAGGACAATGACCCAACACACCTCCAGGCTGTTTTAAGGGCTATTTTACCAAGGAGAGCGATGGAGTGCTGCATCAGATGACCTGGCCTCCACAATCCCCCGACCTTAATCCAATTGAGGTTGTTTGGGATGAGTATGACCGCAGAGTGAAGGAAAAGCAGCCAACAAGTGCTCAGCATATGTGGGAACTCCTTCAAGACTGTTGGAAAAGCATTCCAGGTGAAGCTGGCTGAGAGAATGCCAAGAGTGTGCAAAGCTGTCATCAAGGCAAAGGGTGGCTATTTGAAGAATCTCAAATATAACATATTTTGATTTGTTTAACACTTTTTTGGTTACTACATGATTCCATATGTGTTATTTCATAGTTTTGATGTCTTCACTATTATTCTACAATGTACAAATTAAATAAAAACCTTGAATGAGTAGGTGTGTCCAAACATTTGACTGGTACTGTACCTTTGAGTACCAATCAAAGATGTTCCTCCAAAAATTATTAAGTAGGGGGCAGAGCCAAAAAAGATGAGTTAATGAACCCTCTGAGGCTTTACACTTGACAGAGTGGGGAGACCTGGGGGTAAATTCTATGTAATTTGGTTTTGGATTAATGACGTCTATGCATGACTTTGTATTGTATCAATTGATATCTGGCATTGATGGAACAGGAGTGAATTCTAGACAGGGCTTCTCCCCATAGAGCATCTGAGATCTCAATATTTAACTCTTTACCCCAGGTCTCCTTGAGATGACCAGTAGAGGCCTCTGTGTAGTTGGAGAAAAAGGAGTCAGACTGTGAGATGAGGTGTTTTGAGTTGGGAGGGCGCTGTAGCAAATCATAAAACGAATGTTATACAAGGAGGGTGTCAACATTTTGAATTTTCCCTTTGATATAGTGTCTGACTTGTAAATAACGGAACAAAATGTGAATGGGAGAGATTTAATGTATTATTTAATTGGATGAATGATGCTAATTGCTTATCTATGTAAAAGTATTCAATTGTGGCCCTTCTCCCTCCATTCAACAAACACCTTATCTGAATGAGATGGAACAAAGTAATGATTTAAGCATATTGGGGTGTATACAGAGATATCAAAGATAAAGGAACCTGGGAAGAGAAACCATTTTAATGGCATTAATGCGCCCCATCATAGAAAGAGGCAATATTCTCCAGCTCTCTGTTTTGTTTTAGCTTTGCAACCAGCTCACTGTAGTTAAGCTTGAAGATGGATTTCTAGATATTTTTAGTCCCAGGTAAGTTAAGTGGTCATGCACCACTTTAAATGGTATCCTCTCTAACTCACTTGCTGTAATATTATCTGAGATGCACATGAGATTACTTTTCCCCCAATTTATTGAATAGCCAGATAGTTTGCCAAATGAATTGATTAAGTCTAGTAGGTTAGGGACAGAGACTACTGGGTCCCAGAAGCATAAAAGCACATCGTCTGCATATAACTAAATGCAGCTTTCTATGTTTCCTACTATAAGCCTTTAAGACCTTGGATATTAGGATGCTCCATTATTTGTATTGCCAGGGGTTCAAGGGCGACAGCGAAGAGCAGAGGACTGAGTGGGCAACCCTGCTGAACAGAAGCTGATTTTATGTATTTTGACACCTTTTTATTTTTAGGAAGGGGAAAGCAGTGACCCAACACAATCAAGACCCAACCCTCCCCAGTTTGTACAAGGGATCATCAGTAAGTTCTACACATTTCTCATCTTTATAATACTTACATATATTTGTTAGTTGATGTAGTCCAGTGTTTCCCCAAACCTCTTCTTGAGTACCCACAGCCATTGTACATAATTTGATGTATTCTAGTAATCACCCCCCTGTTTTCCCTACCAGACGATACAGAGCAGCATCAGTATGAAGAGTGGCTCCTACACACCCAGCAGCTGCTGCAGATGCAGCTCAAGTTCCTGGAGGAGCAGATCGGAGCTCACCGCAAGTCCCGTAAGGCTCTGTGTGCCAAGCAGCGCACTGCCAAAAAGGCAGGCCGTGATTTTGCCGAGGCTGACGCAGAGAAACTCAAATTGGTCACAGAGGAGCAGAGCAAGATCCAGAAACAGCTGGACCAGGTGGGGAAGACTCTCTGAAAATCCTTACCCCATCCATCCACCCACCCACCCACCATCATGCTTTCCAATCTTAAAGTAACTGTCCAGTGAAAGTCTCACTTTTAAAAGTTCATATTCTGTTAACTCATACCCAAATAATGTTGTTGACTCATCGTGTATTTGTGCCCAAAGCATACATTGGATAAAAAACACTTCAAAATCCCCACCCCAATCTTGTATCTCAGACTGTTTAAAAAATGCTTGCTATTTCCTCATGGAGGATGATGTAGCTGGCCAGTCAGCGGTCTACTCACATTAATATATTTAATGACCGGTATACGCCCACACATTCTGTTGTTGGGGTATGCCCACGCCTTTCCAACACAGAAAAGCTGCTTTTTTTCAACTTGTGCCATTTTCACATATTTTCAAGTTGGGGTGGTGCTTTAGATGATGAATTTGAATTTGCTAAATGGTGAAATGTCCCTTTTAACGTAATTACTATTTTTTGGAAGGAAAACGATTTCACCCATATTTCTAATTCTAAGTCATATTTCATAGAAATCTGGAAACACTGGACAGTTACTTTAACATGGTACTAGGCTCCTGTTAACCCATATCTCTCGTTGTGTTTCAGGTGCGAAAGCAGCAAAAGGAACACACCAACCTGATTGCAGAGTACAGGAGCAAGCAGCAGCAGCACCAGCAGGGCTCTGGTCTCCTGGCCCCAGGGCCCTCCACCCAGGGGACCCACATGCTCTCCAAGATGCCCGGGCAGATGATGATGGGCCAGCAAGGAGCTCCCATGATGGGCCAACCTCCAGGAATCATGCCCCAGGGAGGTATGCCTGTCAGAATGCCCCCACAGGGGCAGCCGTTCCTGGGAGGAGGCCAGCACCCCGGAGCCCTGGGAGTCAGATCCCCTGGTCCTCCTGTTTGTCCTCCTGCAGGGTTCTTCCCCCAGGGTCCAGGAGGAGTCCAAGGAGCAGACCCAAGACTTCTCCAGGAGAGACAACACAGGATGCAGATGATCCAGAAACTACAACAGCAGCAGCAACAACAGGCGATGATGCAAGGCCAGCAGCCCATGCCACATCCAGGTGTCCAACCAGGTATGTTGCCACAGCCAAGCGTCATGGGTAACTCTCTGATTAGTCAACAACAACAACCAAACCTCCAACAGGGAATTATGCCCAACCAGGCCATGGTGCCCCAGGGAATGGTACCAGGGCAGGCTGTGGCCCAGCCACCTCAGACCCTGATGGGAGGGCAGCCTATGAACCAGCCTCCAGGCATGATGGGGGCCCAGCCAGGGTTGATGGGGGCCCAGCCAGGGTTGATGGGGGCCCAGCCAGGGTTGATGGGGGCCCAGCCAGGCATACAGCAGCAACAGAGGCCTCAGGTCATAATGGGACAGCAGGGAGTAGGGGGACCCCCTCAGCACCATGGACTAAGAGGACCCGGCCAGGCCCAGCTCACACCTCAACAACAACAAATCCTGGCTCAGCGCATGTTGGCGCAACAGAAGCTACAGCAGCAGCAGCAAGTGGCACAACAACAGCTTAGGCAACCACCACCACAGGGCTTCATCAGCCAACCCATCCAGGCTCAAGACTCCCACGGAGGACTCTCTCAACCTGCTACCCCAGGTCAGATGGGATCTTCTCCCGCTTCAGCAGGGGGGAGCACGCGGGTCACCCCTCAACCAACTGAGGGGCTGCAGCAGGGGGAGGGTGGCATCCTTAGTCCTAGCTCCAAGACCCCTCCACAGCAGGGTGGAGCTGGACCTTCAACCCCTGGCCAGATGACCCAACCAGGGGCTGCTGGAGAGCAACAGGCGGTAGTGGGACAACAACAGCAATACATGGCCCAGCAGCAGCAACAGGCACCACAACAACAACCGCCTCAAAATGCTCAAGCTGGACATCAACAGCAAGCAGGTTACCAACAGGCAGGCATGCATCCTCAAGTACAACAGCAGCAACCACAGCAGCAACAGCAGCTTCAACAACAACTCTCTCTACAGCGACAGAACTCCCTCAATGCTGATCCCTCAAAGTCTGGTTTGGTTACCGTCAAGCAGGAAGGACAGCAGATGTGTTACATGGCCCAACAACAGCAACAACAACAACATAATCTTATGCAGCAAGCCCAAGACCCCATTAGACAACAACAGCAACAACAACAGAATATTATGCAGCAAGCCCAAGACCCCATTAGACAACAACATGACAATATGGGCCAGATGAAAAATGTGATGGGTCAACAGAACCACCCTGGTCAGCCTCAGCCCGTCCCTGGTATGCCAGGCCACCCTAGTCCCCAGCAACAGGCCCTCATGGCCCAGCAGCAGAAGCAGCAGGCCATGATGGGCATGCTGAGAGCCCAGCAGCAGGGCATGATGCCTGGCCAGAGGCCTGGAGGTCCACCTGGTCAGATACGCACCCCAGTCAACATCCAGGCTATCATAGCCCAGAACCCCCAGCTCCGACACCTCACCCCCAACCAGCAGATACAGCACATCCAGGCCATGTTCCAACAGCGCCAGCTCCAACAGCAGCAACAACAACAGGGCCAGATGCTGAGGCTTCAGGTGGGCCAAGGACAGCCAGGGCAGATGGGGCCCCTAGGATCAGGGCAGCAGGTGGGACAGGTCCAGAGGATGCCTGGAGGTCTGGAGGCCCAGCAGCAGCAGATGCACTATGGAGGAGCTCTGGGGAAACCAGGGGGAGTGGGCTCCCCGCAACAACCAGGGATGATGGGCCTCGGCCAACCACCGGGCGTGGTGGTGACTCAGATGCAGCAGCAGCAAGGGATCACGGGACCTGTAGTCCAACAGCAGCAGCCAGGAGCCTCGCCTCAGTATTCTCTGAGTGTCCAGCAGCAGCAGATGATTCAGCAACAACAGGCCCAGCAACACCAGATGATGAGATGCCAGGTACCCATGGTTCGCTCCCCCATGGGGCAGGTACGTGGTGGGCCCCCTCATGGCCGCCTCATAAGGCCCATGTCTCCCCGCCAACCCTTGGCCAACTCCCCTGGTGACCCCCAGCGCCACGCCATGGCACAGGCGATGGGGATGCGTCAACCCAACCAAGTCATGCAACACCAGCAACAACCACAGATCCACATGGCTCAACAACGCTTCCAGGGCTCTCCCTCCCACGCAGGATCCCCTGCAGGATCCTCAGTCCAGAAACAGGAAGCAGGCATGAGCCCAGCTACCCCAGGCACGCCACACTCCACCCACGTTGCCTCTCCATCTGTAACTGACGGTGCAGCTGGGAAAGGTAGTCCTTACAGTCAGATCAAGGCGTCTCCTCTCAGGTCACCTGGAGCATCCAAGAGTCCCCTGGACTACCCTGGGCTTAAGGCCGGAAGTGGCGACATTACTCAGAGCCAAGTCCCCCCGAATGGGCCTTCGCCTCAGAAGGGTGAGAGTGGACAGCAGGGACGGCAGCATCCACAACAGGGTTCAGAGAACCAGGGTGGTCCTCAATCTCCACCAGGCTCCAGAGAGGGAGCTCTGTGTAAGATGACCCTAGAGAACATCAAACAGGAGCCCAGAGAGGTGACCTGTGATGGGGAAGGAGGTGGTGGTCCACACTCTGGGGCCATCAAGAGGGAGGTGACTGGGGAGCCGGTTGGAGGGTTTGGTAACACTGGTCCTGGACTAGGAGGGGACCCAGGAGCCCACGTCCCCAGGACTGAGACAGGACAACAGCTGCTGCAGAAGCTCCTGAGGACCAAGAACCTGCAGCTGGCAGCTCATAGGCCATCTGACGGCATCCACAACGAGATCAACGGACACATCAACAGCAAGCTGGCCATGCTAGAGCAGAAACTACAGGGGACTCCACGCAATATGGAGGTGAGTCAGATATATCCTATCCGTTATGTCTGTTATATATCTTCTTCTCCTTTTTGCCAGGGAGTAGGTAAGAGTCATAGAAATGTACTTAGAATGTCATAGTCCTCTCAAATGGGATGATGGTGCAATTCCTTGCTTCATTGCATTTGTTTGTCCTCTTCACAGGATCTGCAGTCCATCACAAAGAGGGCTCCTGTTGCCAAGGCAAAGCGCACCAACAAGACTGGAGAACGAGCGCCCCAGTCCCGTAAGAAGAAGAAAGAGGAGGTTGGGAAGAGCACTGAAGCCCTGATGAAACAACTGAAACAGGTTAGAGGAGATGAACTCCGAGGCTTGGTGAATGAATTCAGAGCACCAGACCTTTTCTCACCGAAACGTAGTGGGACACTTTAATTTAATGAAAGGGTGGAAATGAACTGTTGATTTTAGTGTATGCCGTATTATTTGATAACTTTGATATTGCAATGGAAAAAAAGCGCTCTCTAAAAAATGCAGTGCATATTTGGTAGGATGCCATTTTTTACAGTAATACCTAATTTGGCTTTCCCCATGCTTGTTTTGTTTTTTGTGACAGAAACTTACAAATGTTGTCATTATTTTCATCCAGGGCCTTTCTCTCCTTCCCCTGATGGAGCCCTCCATCACTGCCAGTCTGGACCTATTCGCCCCTTTCGGCAGCAGCTCAGCCAACGGCAAGGCCCAGCTCAAGGGCTCCTTTGGAAATGCAGTACTGGACAACATCCCAGACTACTACTCTCAGCTTCTCACCAAGGTACTGTCTTTTCAACAAGCTGATGTGTACAGCATAGACTTACTGTTAAGGTCTAGATTTCCAGCTAGATATTGCTCTTATGCAACAGTGTTCTCAGACATTATTTTCTTTATTTATGTATATTCACTCACCCAGCAGTTTAACAAGATGTGCGTATTTTTTGCTTTTGAAGCGCTTTGAGATTTCTTTCTGTTATGAAAAGTGCTATAGAAGTTTAATAAATTATTATCATTATTATATGACAACAATGGCTTTTATTGATCTCAATTATCCCACTGTTCACTGTTTAACCACGGCACCCTATATCCTTAGAGTAACCTCAGTAATCCACCAACACCCCCGTCCTCCCTGCCCCCCACACCACCCCCCTCGGTGCAGCACAAGATGCTCAACGGGACGACTGCTGTGGAGGAGCTGACTGAGGTACAGAAGGATTCCGAGACCACAGAGGACACTATGGGTAAGACGAGGCTTTTATATAATTTAAATAAATATATTTTAAGTGTTTTTAAGTCTTTCTTTTAAATAAAGAGTCACTTTGTCTCACTTCCGAGTACCTGTATGGTTTTATACAGGCACCCCCAAATTCAGGTAATGAATTTGTCATCCAAAACCCTCAGCAATTTCATGGTCCTTCGAGCCAGATAGGAACAATGTAAGGGTTTTGTACAGTGCAGTCAGATTTTATGAGCAGCTGAACAGTATGTTAATCGCATCTCTCTCTACAATGTGTCTGCAGATTCTGTCACTGAGGAGGTAAAGAGTATGGATATCCTTGCAGCACTCCCCACCCCTCCTCATAACCAGAACGAGGACATCAGGTATGATATGCAGGACCTAAAATAAACGTTTTGGTCCACCAGCCACTGTGGCAGGTAGATTTAAAAATCTACCAGCCACTCAGATTTTTTACCAGATAAAATATTTTAAGTGTGCTAAAATTACACAAAGAAAACACAAAAAAACTGATGAGCATGCTTTATAATGTTTCTAAAACAAATGTATTACTAGTAAGAAGTAATGTGGTATATTGTTTAATTTCATAACATTTTTTGTGACCTGAGTCTTTTAACCAAAATATCACAGATGAGACAACATTTTCACCTGCCCCTTTAAGGGTGGGAGGTTACCGTGGTAACGTGACAGTCATGTTTTGCATGTGAGATTGAGTCTGACGAGTTGCCGCGTTATCTTCTCTTCCCTATCAGTTGAAACTCAAACATTGAAAAACAACCTAGCTTGTGAACAAAACAAGGTAAATAGCCAAGTAGACTTTTGTTTCAAGTACACTACCGGTCAAAAGTTTTAGAACACCTACTCTTTCAAGGGTTTTTCTTTACAGCCACCCTTTGCCTTGATGCCAACTTTGCACACTTTTGGCATTCTCTCAACCAGCTTCATGAGGTAGCGACCTGATGTGCATTTCAATTAACAGGTGTGCCTTCTTAAAAGTTAATTTGTGCAATTTCTTTCCTTCTTAATGCGTTTAAGCCAATCAGTTGTGTTGTGACAAGGTAGGGGGGGGTATACAGAAGATGGCCCTATTTGGTAAAAGATGAACATGAAGGTCAGTCAATCCGGAACATTTCGAGAACTTTGAAAGTTTCTTCAAGTGCAGTCGCAAAAACCATCATGTTAGCGCTATGATGAAACTGGCTCTCATGAGGACTGCCACAAGAATGGAAGACCCAGAGTTACCTCTGCTGCAGAGGATAATTTCATTAGAGTGACCAGCCTCAGAAATTGCAGCCCAAATAAATGCTTTGCGGAGTTCAAATAACAGACACATCTCAACATCAACTGTTCAGAGGAGACTGTGTGAATCAGGCCTTCATGGTCGAATTGCTGCAAAGAAACCACTACTAAAGGACACCAATAAGAAGAAGAGACTTGCTTGGGCCAAGAAACACGAGCAATGGACATTAGACCGGTGGAAATGTGTCCTTTGGTGTGGAGTCCAAATTTGAGATTTTTGGTTCCAACCGCCGTGTCTTTGTGAGACGCTGTGTGGGTGAACGGATGATCTCCGCATGTGTATTTCCCACCGTGAAGCATGGAGGAGGAGGTTTTATGGTGTGGGGGTGCTTTGCTGGTGACACTGTCAGTGATGTCTTTAGAATTCAAGGCACACTTAACCAGCATGGCTACCACAGCATTCTGCAGCGATACGCCATCCCATCTGGTTTGGGCTTAGTGGGACTATCATTTGTTTTTCAACAGGACAATGACCCAACACACCTCCAGGCTGTGTAAGGACTATTTGACCAAGAAGGAGAGTGATGGAGTGCTGCATCAGATGACCTGGCCTCCACAATCCCCCGACCTCAACCAAATTGAGATGGTTTGGGATGAGTCGGACCGCAGAGTGAAGGAAAAGCAGCCAACAAGTGCTCAGCATATGTGGGAACTCCTTCCAAGACTGTTGGAAAAGCATTCCAGGTGAAGCTGGTTGAGAGCATGCCAAGTGTGTGCAAAGCTGTCAAGGCAAAGGGTGGCTATTTGATATATTTATTTTGATTTGTTGAACACTTTTTTGGTTACTACATGATTCCATATGTGTTATTTCATAGTTTTGATGTCTTCACTATTATTCTACAATGTAGAAAATAGTAAAAATAAAGAAAAACCCTTCAATGAGTAGGTGTTCTAAAACTTTTGACCGGTAGTGTATATTAGACCAACTTTTATGGCTGTCCGCAGCGCTTCTAAAAATGCTTATTTCACTCAGCTCTTCACGCACACAGCCCTCAGCCAGGTGGTGTTGCAGCACGAGGTGGGATAGGCTATAGGATTCGTAGATCTTTGACTTTATGCTATGAATTTACCAGCTATGAAACAAAAAACAGCCACTGCAGCATTTATTTAACTATGTAAGTGATCATACTTGACTGTTTTTATTCACAAATGCATGTACAATGCCCACACTGTGGAGCCCTGACCACCCGCAAACGTGGCTGGTGAAATAGATATCTTACCCGCCAATGCCAAAATCTACCCGCATTTGGCTGGTGTTCATTTTAGGCCCTGATTATATGATATGGAGCTTATCTGAATCCTGTGTTAGGGATGGGCACGGTCGTTCGAATGGACATTAGTATTTGAATACTTGCGAGAGTATTCATTTTTTTGAAGAAAAAAAATCATAGGCCTATTTTAAAAATGAAAAGTCTGTCTCAATTAAATAAAGGTGTCTGTGACATTGATATATATGGATATACCATGACATTTGAAATTCTTAATTTAATAAAACATACTTTTGAATGTATTTTTTATGACGTGCGCCCCATAAAAATACATACCGTATAACCTACACAGGTTTCAAGCGTGTAGATTGTTGGCATTACAGTCAGAGGCTCCATGTGAGCAACGTGAAGTGGGAGATCTCTTATCAATGCAAAATAGAATACAACTTACAGAATAGTTAGCTAAATGAGTAGGCTACAACGAGCAACAAACAGGTAGGCTGCTGTTTAATCTGAATGGAGTTGTTGTAGACAAGGACGGGGAGCGCGGTAAAATAGCCTCAACTAGCCTAGCTAGCTGGCTAGCTAACATCTGGCTATCATCAAATCACATTTTATTTGTCACATGCGCCAAATACAGCAGGTGTAGACCTTCCAGTGAAATGCTTACTTACAAGCCCTTAACCAACAATGCAGTTTTTAAGAAAAATAAGTGTTAAGAAAGTATTTACTAAAATAAACTTAAGTAAAAAATAAATAATTAAAGAGCAATGATAAAATAACAGTAGCGAGGCTATATGCAGGGGGTACCGGTACAGAGTCAATATGCGGGGCCACAGGTTAGTCTATGTAATTGAGGTAATATGTACATGTAGCTAGAGGTAAAGTGACTATGCGTAGCTCAGTTGATAGAGCATGGCGTTTGCAACGCCAGGGTTGTGGGTTCGATTCCCACGGGGGGCCAGTATAAAAAAATAAAAAATATGTATTCACTAACTGTAAGTCGCTCTGGATAAGAGCGTCTGCTAAATGACGTAAATGTAAATGTAATAATAGAGTAGCAGCAGCGTAAAAGAGGGGGGGGACAATGCAAATAGTCCGGGTAGCCATTTGATTAGCTGTTCAGCAGTGTTATGACTTGGGGGTAGAAACTGTTAAGAAGCCTTTTGGACCTAGACTTGGCGCTCCGGTACCGCTTGCCGCGTGATAGCAGAGAGAACAGTCTATGACTAGGGTGGCTGGAGTCTTTGGCAATTTCTAGGGCCTTCCTCTGACACCGCCTGGTATAGAGGTCCTGGATTGCAGGAAGCTTGGCCCCAGTGATGTACTGGGCCGTACGCAGTACCCTCTGTAGTGCCTTGCGGTCAGAGGCCAAGCAGTTGCCATACCAGGCGGTGATGCAACCAGTCAGGATGCTCTCGATGGTGCAGCTGTAGAACCTTTTGAGGATCTGAGGACCCATGCCAAATCTTTTCAGTCTCCTGAGGGGGGATAGGCTTTGTCGTGCCCTCTTCACGACTGTCTTGGTGTGTTTGGACCATGATAATTTGTTGGTGATGTGGACACCAAGGAACTTGAACCTCAGCCCCGTCGATGAGAATGGGGGCGTGCATGGTCCTCCTTTTCCTGTAGTCCACAATCATCTCCTTTGTCTTGATCACGTTGAGGGAGAGGTTGGTATCTTGGCACCACACGGCCAGGTGTCGGACCTCCTCCCTATAGGCTGTCTCATCATTGTCGGTGATCAGGCCTACCGCTGTTGTGTCGTCGGCAAACTTAATGATGGTGTTGGAGTTGTGCTTGGCCATGCAGTCATGGGTGAACAGGGAGTACAGAAGGGGACTGAGCACGCACCCCTGAGGTTTCCCAGTGTTGAGGATCAGCGTGGCAGATGTGTTGTTACCTACCCTTACCACCTGGGGGCGGCCCGTCAGGAAGTCCAGGATCCAGTTGCAGAGGGAGGTGTTTAGTCCCAGGGTCCTTAGCTTAGTGATGAGCTTTGAGGGCACTATGGTGTTGAACGCTGAGCTGTAGTCAATGAATAGTATTCTCACATAGGTGTTCCTTTTGTCCAGGTGGGAAAGGGCAGTGTGGAGTACAATAGAGATTGCATCATCTGTGGATCTGTTGGGGCGGTATGCAAATTGGAGTGGGTCTAGGGTTTCTGGGATAATGGTGTTGATGTGAGCCATGATCAGCCTTTCAAAGCACTTCATGGCTACAGATGTGAGTGCTACGGGTCGGTAGTCATTTAGGCAGGTTACCTTAGTGTTCTTGGGCACAGGGACTATGGTGGTCTGCTTGAAACATGTTGGTATTACAGACTCAGCCAGGGACAGGTTGAACATTTCAGTGAAGACACTTGCCAGTTGGTCAGCGCATGCTCAGAATACACATCCTGGTAATCCGTCTGGTCTTGTGAAGGTTGACCTGTTTAAAGGTCTTACTCACATCGGCTACGGAGAGCGTGATAACATAGTCGTCCAGAACAGCTGATGCTCTCATGCATGCTTCAGTGTTGCTTGCCTCAAAGCGAGCATAGAAGTGATTTAGCTCGTCTGGTAGGCTCTTGTCACTGGGCAGCTCGCGGCTGTGCATCCCTTTGTAGTCCGTAATAGTTTGTAAGCCCTGCCACATCAGACGAGCATCGGAGCCGGTGTAGTACGATTCAATCTTAGCTTTGCCTGTTTGATGGTTCGTCGGAGGTCATAGCGGGATTTCTTATAAGCGTCCTGCTCCTTGAAAGCAGAAGCTCTACCCTTTAGCTCAATGCGGATGTTGCCTGTAATCCATGGCCTCTGGTTGGGGTATGTATGTATTGTCGCTGTGGGGACGACGTCATCGATGCACTTATTGATGAAGCCAGTGGCTGATGTGGTGTACTCCTCAATGCCATCGGAAGAAACCCGGAACATATTCCAGTATGTGCTAGCAAAACAGTCCTGTAGCTTAGCATCTGCGTCATCTGATCACTTCTGTATTGAGCGAGTCATTGGTACCCGCTGCTTTAGTTTTTGCTTGTAAGCAGTAATCAGGAGGATATAATTATGGTCAGATTTGCCAAATGGAGAGCTAGTTTCTTTACATCGATTTAATGCACTAAAGACAGGCACTGCCAAATGGGATGATGGATAACCTATGTCATTTACAAGTTTGTCTAACTAGCGCGAGTCGGTGGCTACTTTTTCTCTCTCCCCCCTTGGGATCACATTGTTATTGTTTTTAACTTTTCCTCAATATTTTGAGGAGGACCATCCTCTTTCTCTCTGGAGTAGCCTCCTCTGTCATGTATAGTACCCTCCCATCCTATACACAGTGTGCCCTTGACAGATCATATTTTCCAGGATGGAGAGCAAGTATTTTGCTCTCAGTACTAAAATAACTACTCATAATAATGAGTAGTTATTTAGTATGAAGTTGATTGCAAACATTACCTTACCTATATCTTTCAGGATGGAGAGTGATGAGGACAGCGACGCTCCAGACAGTATTGTTCCAGCATCCTCTCCTGAGAGTGACCTAGGTGACGAGGCACCCCGCTTCCCTCGCCTCAGAGAACCCAAAGAGGAGGAGACTGAGAGAACCATCTCCCCTACCATACCACTCATCCCCCGCACTGCCATCCCAGGTAGGACCACTACACATTCTTCTGATCTCATAAAAAATATAGGTTACTTGTTGACAATGCACTTATTGTAAGTTGCTCTTGAGCGTGCGTCAAAGAGCATCGCTAAATGACTAAAATATTTCAAAATGTAGTACCAAACTAATAATTGGACTATCACTTCGGAAATATTAACTTAGGAATTCCCTCCTCTTGCCAGTCCACGTCATCTTTTTTCTGTCCTTGTCCAGTGTTTCCAGAGAACAAGCCGTTTGAAGCAGCGGATGACAAGGTGGTGTCTACAACCAACCCCTGGGACAAAGCCAAGAGCAACGAGGTGGCTGTGACCTTCGCACTGTCCTCCGCTGCAGCCAAGGTACTGAGCTAACCCTCTTACGTCCCTACACCCCTTTCTGACCCCCTCTCATTTTCACTCCAACCAATCTCCTATCTAGCCTGGTCCCAGATCAGTTTGTGCTATTTTGCCAACTCCTATGGTCATTGTCACGTTTGGCAAATGGCACAAACAGATATGGGACCAGGCTAGCTCCTATCTGAACTAAACCATGAACTGTCTGTCAAGAAAAAACAACAACAATTGGGACAGTTAAGATCTTGATGGATGGGTGGGTTGATGTTTATTTCTCCAGAATCTGAACCATGTAATGGTGGCGGTGGCTCAGCTCCTCCACATGCGGATGCCTGGTTCCTATGAGGTGGCTTTCTCTCCCAGCCCGGGCAGAGCAGGAGCCTCAGGACCAGGAAAAAGCCCCGAACAACCAGGTACTGGACCTCCAGGTGATTTCTATTATATTTATCCTCACAGTTAAGTCCCAAATAGAATGTAGTTACCTACTAAATAGTGATCTAACCAAAAACATAACATTTTTGGGAGGAGAATAAGCTGATCCTAGATCTATGCCTAAGCTTAATGTTTCTCCAGGTTGAACCCCCCCCCCATCTTAAATTATTAGCTAGATAAAATAATTGGAGAAACAGAAAATAAACCGATTTATAATAGTAAACTCTCCCCTCAGGTACCCCGTGTGTGAAGACTGGTGGTATAGATGGTAGTTCACCCAGCCAGGATGCAGAGTGGCTCAGACAGTTTGATGTTTCTCTGCCAGGCTGCACTCTGAAGAAACAGGTGGACATCCTCTCACTCATCAAACAGGTATGTCACATTCTCTCCATTTCAGGGATGTGAATATTCCTTATTAATCAGAAAATTCCTGCTTTCCTGATATTCCTCCAATATAATAGACAGACCTATTCCTGAGCCAAAATCCTTGTTCTGCTCACATCCATGTGCAGCAGTGCTCCAGACTGCGGCCATGTAGTCTCATTTTGCGACCCTTGAACTTGGCTGTGCGAGGTACATTTTTAATTGGTCTTAATCGGTGCGAGCTGCACATTCTATCTGATCACCTCAATCAGAACTTCAAAAAATGTTTCGTGGATAAAGCAATTATTTGGTCAAACAGTAAAGTGCACTATCCTCATGATTTCTATAGGCCTAATGAAATCAAATCAAATGTATTTGTCACATGCGCCGAATACAACAGGTGTAGACCTTACTGTGAAAGTGCCTGTTTCGCTGGGGCTGCTTTGGTGAGCTGTGAGGATTTCTCAATATTGAGCTAGTAGCACACTATTTTATAACCGAGACATCTGATATGGCTTTAAAAAATGCACACCGGCCATTGCAAGTGCATGTAGGCCTCATTGGATGGTGCCACTGCAGTTTTTTAGGACATGAAATGTACTGTTCGATTAATACTACTAGTAGTGGGTTTTATATTTAGTTAGTGATCAGACTAAGTTTCCACTCCCTCAGGTGGTAAATTAGCCCCAAATGAATCAGGCCTATGTGATATTAGTGCACATAAAGATGTATCAAATGCCTGTTTTGAACCAAAAAAATTTTTTATCTGGAGTCCTATTTTGACATAGAAATATAACCATAGCCTAATTGTCAAACCAAAATTCATGGCAATCACTGGATTAGGTTGCACATCAAAATATTTTGAATCATGCGTTCTTGCTTGGACATGTTAAATGAAACAACCTATTTATTGAATACAGTCTCAGTAGTGTAATACAGTTCTTAATAAAGCACAGTGAATGACTATGACTTTATAAGATCATTACAAAAAAATATAGGGAACACTTAAACAACACAATGTAACTCCAAGTCAATCACACTTCTGTGAAATCAAACTGTCCACTTAGGAAGCAACACTGATTGACAATACATTTCACATGCTGTTGTGCAAATGGAATAGACAACAGGTGGAAATTATAGGCAATTAGCAAGACACCCCCAATAAAGGACTGGTTTTGCAGGTGGTGACCACAGACCACTTCTCAGTTCCTATGCTTCCTGGCTGATGTTTTGGTCACTTTTGAATGCTGGCGGTGCTTTCACTCTAGTGGTAGCATGAGACGGAGTCTACAACCCACACAAGTGGCTCAGGTAGTGCAGCTCATCCAGGATGGCACATCAATGCCCCCCCCTCCTCCGCACACTCCACTGGCTTCCAGTTGAAGCTCGCATCCGCTACAAGACCATGGTGCTTGCCTATGGAGCAGTGAGGGGAACGGCACCTCTGTACCTTCAGGCTCTGATCAGTCCCTACACCCAAACGAGGGCATTGCGTTCATCCACCTCTGGCCTGCTGGCTCCCCTTCCTCTGCGGAAGCATAGCTCCCCCTCAGCCCAGTCATAACTGTTCGCTGCTCTGGCACCCCAATGGTGGAACAAGCTCCCTCACGACGCCAGGACAGCGGAGTCACTCACCACCTTCCGAGACATTTGAAACCCCACCTCTTTAAGGAATACCTGGGATAGGATAAAGTAATCCTTCTAACCCCCCAAATTGTAAAGTGGTTATCCCACTGGCTATAGGGTGAACGTACCAATTTGTGAGTCGCTCTGGCTAAGAGCGTCTGCTAAATGACGTTAATGTGCCCTTGAGCAAGGCACTTGACCCTAATTGCTCCTGTAAGTCGCTCTGGTTAAGAGCGTCTGCTAAATGACTAAAATGTAAAAATGTAATGCGAGCTGTGTCAAGAAGGTTTGCTGTGTCTGTCAGCGTAGTGTCCAGAGCATGGAGGCGCTACCAGCAGACAGGCCAGTACATCAGGAGATGTGGAGGAGGCCGTAGGAGGGCAACAACCCAGCAGCAGGACTGCTACCTCCGCCTTTGTGCAAGGAGGAGCACTGCCAGAGCCCTGCAAAATGACCTCCAGCAGGCCACAAATGTGCATGTGTCTGCTCAAACGGTCAGAAACAGACTCCATGAGGGTGGTATGAGGGCCCGACGTCCACAGGTGGGGGTTGTGCTTACAGCCCAACACCGTGCAGGACGTTTGGCATTTGCCAGAGAACACCAAGATTGGCAAATTCTCCACTGGCGCCCTGTGCTCTTCACAGATGAAAGCAGGTTCACACTGAGCACATGTGACAGACGTGACAGAGTCTGGAGACGCCGTGGAGAACGTTCTGCTGCCTGCAACATCCTCCAGCATGACCGGTTTGGCGGTCATGGTGTGGGGTGGGGTGGCATTTCTTTGGGGGGCCGCACAGCCCTCCATGTGCTCGCCAGAGGTAGCCTGACTGCCATTAGGTACCGAGATGAGATCCTCAGACCCCTTGTGAAACCATATGCTGGTGTGGTTGGCCCTGGGTTCCTCCTAATGCAAGACAATTCTAGACCTCATGTGGCTGGAGTGTGTCAGCAGTTCCTGCAAGAGGAAGGCATTGATGCTATGGACTGGGCCGCCCGTTCCCCAGACCTGAATCCAATTGAGCACATCTGGGACATCATGTCTCGCTCCATCCACCAACGCCACGTTGCACCCCAGACCTGAATCCAATTGAGCACATCTGGGACATCATGTCTCGTTGCACCACAGACTGTCCAGGAGTTGGCGGATGCTTTAGTCCAGGTCTGGGAGGAGATCCCTCAGGAGATCATCCGCCACCTCATCAGGAGCATGCCCAGGCGTTGTAGGGAGGTCATACAGGCACGTGGAGGCCACACACACTACTGAGCCTCATTTTGACTTGTTTTAAGGACATTACATCAAAGTTGGATCAGCCTGTAGTGTGGTTTTCCACTTTAATTTGAGTGTGACTCCAAATCCAGACCTCCATGGGTTGATAAATTTGATTTCCATTGATAATTTTTGTGTGATTTTGTTGTCAGCACATTCAACTATGTAAAGAAAAAAGTATTTAATAAGATTATTTCATTCATTCAGATCTAGGATGTGTTATTTTAGTGTTCCCTTAATTTTTTTGAGCTGTGATATTGTGTGGAAAGAAATTGGTGCGACCAAATCATGAGCTGGTGCCACCAACTGAAAACGTTCGTACACCAGTGCCATCAGGATAAAGTGTTAGTTTGGAGGCCTGCTGTGCAGTCTCCCTATGATATAACCCTATATATTTATGATGTAGCTATATTTATTAAGGGTGGAACGATTCACCGATACGCATTGGCCTCCGATTCAAATGTTTAAGATAGGACTGTATCGGTCCGCGGACCCCACATTGATCCGAATGTAGCATGCATCGGTCCAAAGACAATCGATTCAAACCTTACGAATAGCCGATTCACACTTGTTTTGTGCTCATTGCTTTCTACCTCCTCTTTTGTGACAACTGAGGCATCCTCCAGTGTCAAACTAAGCATGTAACTGTGTTGACAATCATAGGTCTAGAAGTCATTTTGCATGCTGAATAACCCTAGGGAACATCAGTAGCCTAGTCAATTTGCACACTGTGCCCAGCTTCGGCCTGTTCCTGATCTTGCACATCTGTGTGGCACCTTCAGCATTGAAATGCTAAAATGGCTTGCGCGATATTAAGCTTTATTAGTTGAATGACAACCTATGTAATTTGCTAGGTAGTTGTTATCTACAGTGGGGAAAAAAAGTATTTAGTCAGCCACCAATTGTGCAAGTTCTCCCACCTAAAAAGATGAGAGAGGCCTGTAATTTTCATCATCGGTACAAGTCAACTATATATATAACTTTTAAAAAAACTATGACAGACAAATTGAGAGAAAAAAATCCTGAAATTCACATTGTAGGGTTTTTAACTAATTTATTTCCACATTTTGGTGGAAAATAAGTATTTGGTCACCTACAAACAAGCAAGATTTCTGGCTCTTACAGACCTGTAACTTCTTCTTTAAGAGGCTCCTCTGTCCTCCACTCGTTACCTGTATTAATGGCACCTGTTTGAACTTGTTATCAGTATAAAAGACACCTGTCCACAACCTCAAACAGTCACACTCCAAACTCCACTATGGCCAAGACCAAAGAGCTGTCAAAGGACACAAGAAACAAAATTGTAGACCTGCACCAGGCTGGGAAGACTGAATCTGCAATAGGTAAGCAGCTTGGTTTGAATAAATCAACTGTGGGAGCAATTATTAGGAAATGGAAGACATACAAGACCACTGATAATCTCCCTTGATCTGGGGCTCCACGCAAGTTCTCACCCCGTGGGGTCAAAATGATCACAAGAACGTTGAGCAAAAATCCCAGAACCACACGGGGGGACCTAGTGAATGACCTGCAGAGAGATGGGACCAAAGTAACAAAGCCTACCATCAGTAACACACTACGCCGCCAGGTACTCAAATCCTGCAGTGCCAGACGTGTCCCCCTGCTTAAGCCAGTACATGTCCAGGCCCGTCTGAAGTTTGCTAGAGTGCATTTGGATGATCCAGAAGAGGATTGGGAGAATGTCATATGGTCAGATGAAACCAAAATAGAACTTTTTGGTAAAAACTAAACTCGTCGTGTTTGGAGGACAAAGAATGCTGAGTTGCATCCAAAGAACACCATACCTACTGTGAAGCATGGGGGTGGAAACTTCATGCTTTGGGGCTGTTTTTCTGCAAAGGGACCAGGACGACTTGCGTGGAGCCCCAGATCAAGGGAGATTATCAGTGGTCTTGTATGTCTTCCATTTCCTAATAATTGCTCCCACAGTTGATTTCTTCAAACCAAGCTGCTTACCTATTGCAGACGAAACCCCTACCTGTCCCAGACCTGCTGTTTTCAACTCTTTAATGATCGGCTATGAAAAGCCAACTGAGAGACCTGAGCCCTAGGACCATACGTCGGGACTACCGGCCGTGGTGACTCCTTGCTGTCCCCAGTCCGCCTGGCCTTGCTGCTATTCCAGTTTCAACTGTTCTGCCTGCGGTTATGGAACCCCTACCTGTCCCAGACCTGCTGTTTTCAACTCTTAATGATCGGCTATGAAAAGCCAACTGAGATTTATTCCTGATTATTATTTGACCATGCTTGTCACTTATGAACATTTTTGAACATCTTGGCATGGTTCTGTTATAATCTCCACCCGGCACAGCCAGAAGAGGACTGGCCACCCCTCATAGCCTGGTTCCTCTCTAGGTTTCTTCCTAGGCTTTCGCCTTTCTAGGGAGTTTTTCCTAGCCACCGTGCTTCTACACCTGCATTACTAGCTGTTTGGGGTTTTAGGCTGGGTTTCTGTACAGCACTTCGAGATATTAGCTGATGTAAGAAGGGCTATATAAAATAAAATTGATTGATTGATTGATTGACTGATCCGTGTAAAGGAAAGAATGAATGGGGCCATGTATCGTGAGATTTTGAGTGAAAACCTCCTTCCATCAGCAAGGGCATTGAAGATGAAACGTGGCTGGGTCTTTCAGCATGACAATGATCCCAAACACACCGCCCGGGCAACGAAGGAGTGGCTTCGTAAGAAGCATTTCAAGGTCCTGGAGTGGCCTAGCCAGTCCAGATCTCAACCCCATAGAAAATCTTTGGAGGGAGTTGAAAGTCTGTGTTGCCCAGCGACAGCCCCAAAACATCACTGCTCTAGAGGAGATCTGCATGGAGGAATGGGCCAAAATACCAGCAACAGTGTGTGAAAACCTTGTGAAGACTTACAGAAAACATTTGACCTGTGTCATTGCCAACAAAGGGTATATAACAAAGTATTGAGAAACTTTTGTTATTGACCAAATATTTATTTTCCACCATAATTTGCAAATAAATTCATTAAAAATCCTACAATGTGATTTTCTGGAAAAAAAAATCTCATTTGGTCTGTCATAGTTGACGTGTACCTATGATGAAAATTACAGGCCTCTCTCATCTTTTTAAGTGGGAGAACTTGCACAATTGGTGGCTGACTAAATACTTTTTTTCCCCACTGTATGCACTGTTGAAAATTGTTTTTTACCGGAATAAATGTAAGCTACCGGAGACGCAACTCTCATCTGGCTACTCCTGCTGAACGGGCCTTACAATATATTTCATTTTCATTGTTCAGGTTTACCATCAGCAATAGTTTTGGTAGTTTTGCTTTTAACAATCAGTGTATATGGTCATTTTTAGATATAGGCTACAGGGTAACATTTATAATTTCATAACAAGGAATCACTTTTGCAAGGTGCACTGACCGGCCAAAGCAGGAGGAGAAAAGAAGCTCACTAAAAACGTCCAAACGGTCAAAACAATTTGATTTTGAGATGGGGGTGAAATCCAAAGTTGTTCTATATATTCATTGGCTATGTCATAGCTCATTTGTAAATGATAAATATTGATACATTACTAGCTCAAACACTTAATCTGCAAAAATGACAAGTTAATTAGTGGGTGATGGTGATTTCAGAACCAAAGTGGGGGACAAAAAACAGGCTACATTACCCCCCCTGTAATCTGATGGTGGTAGATGCCTAGTCCTGGTCCTGGTCGTGGTCCTCTGTAGCTCAATTGGTAGAGCATGGCGCTTGTAACGCCAGGGTAGTGGGTTCGATCCCCGGGACCACCCATACGTAAAAATGTATGCACACATGACTGTAAGCTTTGGATGAAAGCGTCTGCTAAATGGCTTATTATTATTATTATTATTATTATTATTATTATAGTCTCCCTTATGACACTAATCAAGTGCCTACATATAGTATACACCATAGACATCATTTACACTCACACACACAGAGTGCTTTGAGCGTCTGGAAATAGAGCTATATAACTCCAATAAATTACTATTAGTCAGGTTAGCTACAGACCTTTGCACATGGCCTTTTTTGTCAAATGTCAATGACCTGGAGGAGACTCCTCAAAACACTTTCATTTCTCTCTCAGGAGTTCCCCGAACAGGAGGACAAACCGGTTCAGCACTGTTACACCACCAACGTGTCTGACCTGGACGTACGCCATCTCCCCGTCATCCCTGTCGAGGATTCCCCGCCCTCCTCTCCCTCTCCTCCTCCAGCTCCTCCTAGTGAACCTGAGCCTCCCACACAACCAGCCTCCCCCTCCCAGCCAGCCTCCCCCTCTCAGCTAGCCTTTCCCTCTCAAGCTCCCTCCAGCCCTGCTCAGACCACCTTTCAGATTAAAACGGAGCCTGCCACCGCCACTGTTCAGATCAAAACGGAGCCTGAGGCTGAGGAGGCCATCCTTCCCCCTCCTGACCCTGTCCTTCTCCCTGACTCTGACCCTGGTGCTGACACTAAGGCTCCTGTTCCTAACTCTGCTGAGGCTCCCGCTGCTCAGGCGGACTGTGATGCCAAGCCTGCTGACCAACCAGCCCCCCAGCCCCAGGACACCCCCACATCCCCCACCCCCAGCCTGGAGGTGATCTCCCCCAAGGTGAAGCACCGCAGCAGGCCCCTCTCGCCCGACCCTGAGGAGATGGTGGTCCGGCCCAAGGTGAAGAAGTGGAAGGGCCTCCGTTGGAAGCGTCTCCAGATCGTCATCACCATCCGTAAAGGAGGCTCCAAGAAGGAGAGCAGCCGCGGGGTCTCAGAGCTCATGGAGCGTCTCCGCATCACCCTGAGACCTGATAAACTGCCCCGGGACAAACGCAAGTGCTGCTTCTGCCACGAGGAGGGCGACGGCGCCACAGACGGCCCCGCCAGGCTCCTCAACATCGACGTGGACCTGTGGGTTCATCTCAACTGCGCCCTATGGAGCACGGAAGTGTACGAGACGCAGGGAGGCGCGCTGATGAACGTAGAAATGGCGTTGAGGCGCGGGCTCCGCACCCGCTGTGCCTACTGCCAGAAGACGGGCGCCACCAACAGCTGCAGCCGCCTGCGCTGCCCCAACGTCTACCACTTCGCCTGCGGCATCCGGGCCCGCTGCATGTTCTTCAGGGACAAGACCATGCTGTGCACCCAACACAAACTGAAAGGACCCAGCGAGGAGGAGCTGACGGGCTTCGCCGTGTTCCGCCGCGTCTACATCGAGAGAGACGAGGTTAAGCAGATCGCTAGTATTTTACAACGCGGCGACCGCATCCACCTGTTCCGCGTAGGCGGCCTCATCTTCCACGCCGTTGGCCAGCTGCTGCCGTCTCAGATGCAAGCCTTCCACTCTCCGACCGCCATCTTCCCCGTGGGCTACGAGGCTACCAGGATCTACTGGAGTACGCGGGTGCCTAACCGCCGGTGTCGGTATCGTTGTCGTATCAGCGAGACGGAGGGAAGGCCGCTGTTCGAGGTACGGGTGCTGGAGCATGGACAGGAGGACCTGCACTACCGCGACACCAGCCCAGAAGGTACACCCAGACCCTGCTCAGGCTGCCTCTGTTGAAATGTCCAATCACAGAACTGTCCACAGTTAGGGTTAATTTGTCTAAATTGCCATTCATTTGGAATTTAGTTGCTAGTTTTTGGTAATTGCACCATTGCGAACACAGCCATATCTGTAATTTAAATGGAATTGACTCCATCTCTGCAATTTACTAATCTGGTCTGTAAGCATGTCCTGTGTTTCCTGTCCTCCCTCTAGGTATCTGGGACAGAGTGGTTCAGTCTGTAGCTAAGCTGAGAGAAGAGTCTGCCATGCTGAAGCTGTTCACTGACCATGTGAAGGGAGAGGACATGTACGGCCTCACGGTCCACGCCGTGCTGCGCATCACTGAGTCGGTAAGAAGTCCTTTCCGAAATCAGAATCGCCATTTGGCTTTTTCCTCTGCTCTCATTGCTTCCATGAAACCAAGGTCTGTGTCTCCAATGAGACCCTATTACCCACACAGTTCCCTACTTTGTGTCCTTTTGACCACCAGAGTCACTATGGCTCTGGTTAAAAGAAGTGCACTGTGGAGGGAATAGGGTGTCATCTGAGATATGGATCATGCTTTTTCATTGTTCATTTCACTAACATCCTGTGGGTTACATTATTAGTTGCCTGGAGTGGAGAGCTGCCAGAACTATGTGTTCCGCTATGGTCGCCACCCTCTGATGGAGCTGCCCCTCATGATCAACCCCACCGGCTGCGCCCGCTCCGAACCCAAGATCCTCACACACTGCAAGAGGTAAGAATGCAGTATAGTCCTCCACGTAGATGGCATAGATAATATGATCATATGCTGTAGCGATACATTTTTAGTATGATCAAGATACTCACACACGGCAAGAGGTAAGACTGCAATATAGTCTTCAAAATAGATTTATAGTAGTAGTTATAGAAAATAGTATACTAGTATAGAAGGCATAGATGATCTAGGTATAGATATGTTGATTAGAGAATCTAGATATCGATATGCTGTGTAGAGCAGTGGTTCTCAACTGGTTTTGCCTCGGGACCCAAATTGGACCTGGTTGTCTGTTGCAACCCAATAATTGCATATGCAATTTTGGGGGGGGCAAAATGCCATCTGGGAAGCAGCAATTTTTTATGCTATATTGATAGTAAATGTAGCAATTTATATGACAAGGGAACAACATTTTCCATTGTCAATCATCCATTTTGCCCATATTCTTGATGAAGAATGTTAGTAAGCTCACTGGTTTGAGACCACAAAATCAACCAAATCGGCTAAATAGCGCTGCTAATAGCTCTATATTGAAAATACTAGCTAATTGAATAAATATATATATTTTTTCAATTATTCTAAAATGTTCATGATCATTTCTACACACTTTCTACCTAACTTTAGTAGTTTAAGTTCAGACTAGAGTAGTTTTAATCTACCACCCAAAAAATAAAATGAAAAAATCTATTTGAGAATCCAGTTGAGAATCACTGGTGTAGAGGATGTAGATAACTAGCTGTGTGGTCTGTTAGTAGTTGATTATAAAGTTGTTAGTTCAGGCCACACATTCTGATTGGTCAAAAAGTGTGTTCCATGCATTATCCACAGTATACAATAATGAGGGAGCTCTCCCTCACTGTCGACATAAATATCCTCAAAGTCATTTTTTGTGTTTCATCAAATGTTATGAAGAGTGACACTTAAACATTTCTAAACTGAATGACACGATGACTGTGCAGACTGACTCTGATCTAGTTCTGTGTCTCTCTCTCTTAGGCCTCACACCCTGAACAGTACGTCCATGTCCAAGGCCTACCAGAGCACCTTCACCGGCGAGATCAACACCCCCTACAGCAAGCAGTTTGTCCACTCCAAGTCCTCCCAGTACCGCCGTCTGAAGACAGAGTGGAAGAACAACGTCTACCTGGCCCGGTCCCAAATCCAGGGCCTGGGGCTGTACGCTGCCAAGGACCTGGACAAACACACCATGGTCATCGAGTATATAGGAACCATCATCCGCAACGAGGTGGCCAACCGCCGCGAGAAAATCTACGAGGAACAGGTGGGTGGCTCTTGAGTAGTCAATAGCAGTCCAGACTATTGAGTAGTCAATAGTCTTTGTCTGTTTAGAGTAGCTGTGATCAGTTGTTGATTTTACACAAAAACTTAACAAAATGGTGAAAAGACCGATAAAGATTGTAATATATTTGTTCATATTCAAGGTATCAGTGGATTGGAATGTTTATGACCTCTCTTCCTGCTTGTTTTCTTCTAGAACCGTGGGATCTACATGTTCCGCACCAACAACGAGCATGTGATCGATGCCACTCTGACCGGCGGCCCTGCTCGGTAAGTGTTGACGTGTACTTTCTCTTTCATATTATGTTTGTCCCCGGTCTCACCCTCTGTTTTCCTCTTTAGCTATGTCAACCACTCCTGTGCCCCCAACTGTGTTGCTGAGGTGGTGACGTTTGACAAAGAGGACAAGATCATCATTATCTCCAGTCGCCGAATCCCCAAGGGTGAAGAGGTAAGAGACCACAGAGAACCCCGGTCATATGCGTGCACTTTTATAGTTTATGTACATACCCAGTATACAGTTTTTGTACCGCTGTGTACATAAGTTTCCTTCACTGATTTAAAGCCCTAAACTGGCTCTTTGGGGGTCTTGGTTGTGTTACGGGAAAGCAGTGTGACAACTTGATGTAAACCTGGCTTTATAAATACATGTAATAATGATATATTACAGCAGTGTCGTTATTGACCCTCTCTGTCTCTTCTCCTAGCTGACGTACGACTATCAGTTTGACTTTGAGGACGATCAGCACAAGATCCCTTGCCACTGCGGAGCCTGGAATTGCCGAAAGTGGATGAACTAAACTAACAGGGAGAATAAGAGGGGAGTCCCTTCTTTCTCCCGGGTGCCAGAACAGAACACTCCTGCTGCGCCAAAGCCTTTAGAATCTTTAGAACTACTTACCCAGTTCATAAGCTGTTCGTAAGCTGTTCATAAGCTGACGAACGAGGAGGGAAACTAACCTCCAAAACAATAAAAGACTAAGACGTTTGCATTCACACCTGTAGCCAAAGGTTTGGAGAGCATTACTGATATAAAAGCAAACAAACCATCTCTATTGACATCCAGCCGAATGGTGGGACAATCTCTTTGTGGATGAACTGTGTCCTCTGCCAAAAGCAACTCTTTCCTCTACCTACCTACCGCAACCCTTTCAATAACTATGGCTGGAGTACAATCCTCTCTACACCTACCAAATGTTCTGATTCTATCTATGTGATATCAATACTCTCTTAGGACAGACCTCACCTAGAGCTTTGAAGAAAGAAGCCATTTTAAGTACTAAGAACAAACTAATGCATTTTTTAAAGTCTTACCTATCCTTTTCTTCTTCTCCCGCACTCTCCCCTTCCTAACCTAACCCTTAAGGAAAAGAAACTCTCCCATCGTCATTGGTGAAGATTGACTTCCCGACGTGGATATTATTGGCTAGCTAGACAATCCTGAAGACAGTGTCTCTGAGTCTGTATAGAAGAACTATGTATTGTTGATGGAGACGGAGTAGAAAGATGTAAGATAATATAAAAGTTGACCTCTAGAGGCACCAGACAGAAAGACAGAGGTTTTATTATTGTCCTGACTGACTAAAGGAGTTTATAAAGGTGGGTTAGTTGGACCCCCAGTCTACCTCATTGATCTAGTGGGAGTGACTGCTTACTTTGCGTAAAAACTGTAACTGCTACTGTGGAAAAGGGAGAAGAAAGGTGTCGGTGGGAATGTTTTCATTAGGCTAATAATATAGCCTTCTCGGACAAGCAGGGAAACTTAAAATAGCAGCCGGTTTGCTCTATCTATTCTATGCTGATTTTACAATAATGAGCCAACAATATTATTCCTCATTAATTATGTATACAGACGGATTAAATTATATGATCGTTTTTTAAGATATCACATTAAGATCAATCACAAGCTTAACAGGTGTCATTAGATGACTCCTGGTCATCCTGGATTTCATGTAGCTACTTTTTTTTGCCATTCTCTGCATATTTATAATGCATTTAGATATCATGCTTTTTAGTTGTGTGACTGAACGCACAATAACATCCACCCTTATGTTGCGGAGGACTGAGCGAGAGATTGGTGTGAATGATTGTTGCTTCCACAGCTTCAATACAAAGTGAAGTAGGATCACGGCGCTAATTTAATAAGAAGTCTTTGGCAAGACGATCAAGTCCAACTACCCTAATGAGTGAAGGAAGTGTAATGTACGCTTGCTGCTTTGTGCCTTTAGGTCACACATTAAGCAGAAAGCTTGCGGGTAATGATGCAAGACAAGACTACTATCCAATTTTGTTTTCCACCTTTTAGTCCTTCAAATCCCATCTGCATTTTAATATTTTCTTTTCTCGTCAACCATGAATCTAGCCTCTTCCTCTCTATATCATGTAGTGGACTGTTGTAAACTTTACTGTAGTGAGTCTTTCTCTGCCTGGCCCTGCCTGTCTAACCACACCACCGCTAGGTGTATTTATAAAGATCCCTGTATTGTGGTTTTCTAGTGGTAGTACGGTCTTCTATACTGGAGGCTTGAATCAAGGGCAGGGGAAGACTTGTAAAAAAAGGGCATTTGTTTTCTTTTTTTATGAAATTAATAACAAAGTAGATCTTCAAAGGGGAGAGTTCTGAAGTCTCCATGACGATGTCTCCTGTACTACTTTGTATCCTCTACCCTGACCTAAAACCTCACATAAGAAAAATGCAAAAGTGTACAAACTGTATATATATACTATAGGGGGCAACAAACTCTTTATCCAACCCCTTTTTAATCAATAAAAATCTAAAATTGTAGAGAAATAAAATTGATGAAAGAAATCAACCACTGGATATCATTTTATCAAAGATTATGCTGTGTGTGTGTGTATATAGATATATAAATATATGTAAAATGGAGTGTTTTTGCATTTACCTGTTTTTCTATTAGCATTTTTTGCTATAAGCTTTCAAAGACAGTTTGTTAAAATAGGTATGGTCTTCTCCAATGACTTGGATGAGAAGCCAAGAGTGATAAGAGAATGTTCTAGATGCATTATGGAAAGTTGTCAAGATTATTACAACTTCATGAAAAATCACTTGTGTAAAAGCAGTACAAGGGTGCATAGCATTTGTGTATTTATGTACAATTGTTCACGTATTTGTTCATTTACTTTTTAATTTATGCTACTACTTGTCAATTTTACCAAAACCTGTCTATCCCTTGATTGGTCACAATTGGATTATTAGTATGAGTCAGTAAATGGAAAATCTTGAACTCCTCCCTGGCTAGGATATTAGTTATTAAATATGATTCGTGTTTTATTATCTTCCCTATAGAAGTGAATGTGTTGGTATACCTTGTGAAAACGGGCTACTCGGCCTGATGTATGTTATGACTAAATATTCAAAGTTAACCCCGTACTTACCGGAGAATGAATTGCACTCAATAGTAAATGGATAGAGTACTTCTCTAAAAGTGGTAGATATTGCTAAAGTATCTGAGTCAGTGATATTTTTTTCTTGGTATGTTTATTTGAAGGGAAGACCATGACAAGACATTTTGTCGCTCACTGGATTTTAGCCTAAATAACTTCTTCCTACCTTCTATCATGTTTGAATATCTAATTTAAGTTCTCGGCATATCTTATAATTTAAATAAAGAGCTTGCTAAAAGTTGAACTTTTTTTACCTAACTTTTTAAAAATGTTTTACATCTGTACAGCCGAGCTGCTTTTAGGGAATATGAATAAATGATCATTTTTATTGTATGTGGCATGTTTTGTATGGATATAATTTTGAATTGTACATATGATGCCAGAGGTTTCATCTCTTTCTATACAGGTTCCCCCCTCCCTCCCCATCATCCATGTCTCTGCTTTTATTTCTTTTAAAGAAAAATAAAATGCATTTTAAATATAATTTGGAATCGTATTTTCATTTAAATAAAACATGCGAGTTGAGAATTGCATGCTAAATTGCAGGCTAAAGCGACTCAAAGAAGACAAACTAATTCAAAACTTGTATTTTAATGTATATCACCTACCTACCATATGTACACATTTTCTAACTAGTCCTGAAAAAATATTAGTTTAACATGGTTTTTGAAATATTGAAGAGGTGTTTACAGTATGAATAGGACGTTTGGTATAACAAAAAACAAATTCCCATGCTAAAACATGGACAGGAATATTTGATTCTCATGACAACCATCTCTTCCTCAAAACCCTCATGAAATACCAGGATAGATTGACCCCAAAATACTCCGTCATATATCCTTCCCAATGTTACAGTAGCAGCAACATACATTTACTGGGGTATACACGCCCCAAATCCAAAGGAAAACAAATAGAAAATGTATACTTTTTTTCCTCTGCATTCTATACATTTTACCTCAGTAAAAGACTGAGGTCCCAGTGTTGAGACAGCCTCTTGTTCTGCATGCCATCATCAGAACACATTGTATCCTGTTTCAGAGTGCCCAGTTCCAGTGTTAACATTTATAATAGATATCCAAGCCTATTCTTGCCCCGTTCAGTCAAAAATACCATATTTTTCTGAAAATGAATACAAAAATGGTGAGATGAGCTCATAGTTACATCACGATATCATTAACTAGCCCAGTGTCAATAAAGGAAAGATCGATAGCTACAACCCAAGAAAAACAATGAATAAAACAGATGTGTTTTCCTGAGGTCTGTGCCAAGCTCTCATTTGAGTTCTGCATCTCAGAGAAACCAGCTGAAAGTACCATTGAAAATGTCACTGAAAAATGACCACAGTACAGATAGAGAAAAGAGATGCCTATGTTTTGTATACAAATCAAAATGTATCCATCAGTAGCGTCTACAGTAAAACAGTATTTTCATTGCCATCGTTTATGCCTCTTATAGACTCCAGTCACCCAAGTCAGACTGTTCTCTCTGCTACCGCACAGCAAGCGGTACCCGGAGTGCCAAGTCTCAGTCCAAAAGGCTCCTTAACAGCTTCTACCCCCAAGCCATAAGACTGCTGAACAATTAATCAAATGGCCACCCGGACTATTTGCGTTGTACCGGTATCCCCTGTATGTAGCCTCATTATTGTTACTTTAGTTTATTTAGTAAATGTTGGTTAAGGGCTTGTAAGTAAGCATTTCACCTGTTGTATTCGGCGCATGTGACAAATACAATTTGATTTTGATTTGATATTTGCTCAGTGTATTGGATACCAGCACTACCCACAGGTGAAATAAGGGAAATGGCTATTTCGTTAAAATGAACTTGAGAAAGCTAGTGGTTATCGACATCGGCGCTACCCTAGCTAACTTATCACATATGGAGAAAGTTGGACTGAATTCAAATATGCTACAGATCGATCACTCAACATCTTTGACTGGCTTCTTAAATCACATCAAATCTCAGCGTATTCATCAAAATATGAAATAAAAACACTTAATAAATAAAACCATTCCAAAAAGCAACATCCCTGCCACATTTCAAAACATAACTGGACCAAATATCAAATGTGATACATGTAGGAGTCACATACAAGGAGTGCAACATGTTTTTGTGGGGTATTCAAGTAGCAGAATGCACAGTCTGTTTTAATGCTTGACAAGTCTGTGAAACGTCCAATCAGCTATTCCAGGCTTCTGAAAGCTGTATAGGAATGGCTGTAGTCTACTCCGCTGATGTACAGTGAACTAAAATATTAACGCAACATGCAGCAATTTCAAAGATTTTACTTAGTTACAGTTCATAAGGAAATCAGTCAATTGAAATAAATAAATTAGGCCCTAATCTATGGATTTCACATGACTGGGAATACAGATATGCATCGGTTGGTCACAGATACCTTAAAAAAAAAAAAAATGTAGGGGAGTAGATCAGAAAACCAGTCAGTATCTGGTGTGACCACCATTTGCCTCATGCAGCGCGACATCTCCTTCACAGAGTTGATCAGGCTGTTGATTGTGGCCTGTGGAATGTTGTCCCACTCCTCTTCAATGGCTGTGTGAAGTCGCTGGATATTGGTGGGAACCGGAACACGCGGTCGTACACGTTGAGCATCCCAAACATGCTCAATGTCTGGTGAGTATGCAGGCCATGGAAGAACTGGGACATTTTCAGCTTCCAGGAATTGTGTACAGATCCTTGCGACATGGGACCAAGCGGCGGATGAATGAACAATGGACCTCAGGATCTCGTCACGGTATCTCTGTGAATTCAAATTGCCATCGATAAAATGCAATTTTTTCGCAGTTTATGCCTGCCCATACCATAACCCCACCGTGGGGCTTTCTGTTCACAACGCTGATATCTGCAAACACGACGCCATATGCGCTGTCAACCATCTGCCCGGTACAGTTGAAACCGGCATTCATCCACGAAGAGCACACTTTTCCAGTGTGAAGTCGGTTACAATGCCGAACTGCAGTCAGGTTAAGACCCTGGTGAGGACGATGAGCACGCAGATGAGTTTACCCGAGACAGTTTGACAGTTTGTGCTGAAATTCTTTGGTTGTGCAAACCCACAGTTTCATCCGCTGTCCAGGTGGCTAGTCTCAGACGCTCCTGCATGTGAAGAAGCCAGATGTGGAGGTCTTGGGCTGGCGTGTCTGCGATTGTGAGGCCGGTTGGATGTACTGCCAAATTCTCTAAAACGACATTGAGGAGGCTTATGGTAGAGAAATGAACATTCAATTCTCTGGCAACCGCTCAGGTGGACATTCCTGCAGTCAGCATGCCAATTGCATGCTCCTTCAAAACTTGAGACATCTGTGGCATTGTGTTGTGTGACAAAACATTTTAGAGTGGCCTTTTATTGTCCCAGCACAAGGTGCACATGTGTACTGATCATGCTGTTTAATCAGCTTCTTGATAAGCCACACCTGTCAGGTGGATGGATTATCTTGGTAAAGGAGACATTTTCACTAACATGTAACCAAATTTATGCACAACATTTGAGAGAAACAAGCTTTTTGTGCGTATGGAAAATTTCTGGGATCTTTTATTTCAGCCCATGAAATATGGGACCAACACTTTACATGTTGCGTTTATATTTTTGTTCAGTATATATAGTGACGTGTCCATAGAAGTGACTTTCCTGCCTTATATGGTTGGTTTCATCCTGTACAGATGGTTGGGTGACAACAAGTGCGTCTTCTGCTACTCTCCCACACTCTCCCAAAAGCAATAAAAAAAGCAACACTTTGCCATGAAAAGAAACAAATCAAACTCATAACAGAATATTCTTTAACTTAAAAATGTGCACATAAAACCACATTATGAATATGAGTTTTCAGGAAGTAGCTAGTCTTGTGGCAAAAAAAAAAGATGTACAAAATATTACAAACGAAATTCCTGTCACTGTACAATAGTAATAATTACTGCCTCGGAACAAAGTAAAACTGAACAGGGAGGTTGGTGGTGATAATAATGGTAGTATTAACATTTATCGTGTTGTAGTGTGGTGGCCCATGGAGTGGGTGAAGGGAAGAGGGAAGGAGGAGAGGAGGTTGGGATAACCTGGTGAATAAGGCCATAGTGAGGGTGGGAGGAAGAAGAGAAGAGGGGAGATTCTCAGTAGTTTTGGCTAAAAAGGTGAGGTAGGCCTTGTCACAACTTGGTGTGGCTTTAAAACTGGCAGCATTTCGTCTCAGTCCTTTCCGTGTTCTTTTCCATGGGCCCTGGTCAAAAGTAGTGCACTAGATAGGGAATATGGTGCCATTTGGGACACAGCCCAGGTCTTCTATCGTTGTACGTCGCCAGCGAGCTACATGGCTCTGCCGTCCATCCCACTCTTATCTTACATCTTGATGTCCTCCTCGACACTGAGCTGAGAGAGGGTCTTCTTGATGCGTAGCGCTGTGAGGCGGGCCGCTCCGTTAGAGTACCAGCACTCCCTCATGATTTTACCCATCACACGCAGAGACTGGATGAGGATGAGAGAGGGGGGGGAAGGAAACTACATCAACTATAGCTTTCCACTAGTCCCAATGGTGGAAAGGAAATGTCAAATGACTTGTGAATAAAGAATGAATAAAGTACAATAAAAATAATTGCACCATTTTTTGTTTTCACCATATTTACATTTAAATGCAGTCAATTGCTAATAACTTATGACTAGACACCAATGCAATGTTTCTGTCCAGTGTATTTGTTCTACCTCGTAGCTCTGCCACCAGTTGGGCACATTAGGCCTCAGCCTCTGGTCACACACCACCTTCCTCATCTCATCTATGGAGGGGTCAGAGGGCACCAGGTCAAAGTAGGGCAGCTGGTAATCCTCGTGGATACCTGGGGGCAGAACAGAGGGAGAACCTGGTCAGTCACATGCTCACATCTAAGAAGATTGTTCTATCATATTAATGTGGTGCTTGACAAGTGAAAGTGTGTTTTAATTAAACTACATTGCAGTCAGACTGCACAGAATCACTAATTTACAAATCACCATGTATCCCAAATAACTACTCGTGATCAAAAATGAGTGATTGTGCGATGCCTTGCTTAAACTGATCCCCTCAAAACGTGCTAAAGCACTTCTCCAGGCATTGTGAGATCGGATCATCTGCAATAATGACGACAAGGTACCCAGTCAGTGTCTTACCTCCAGTGTTGCAGCGGCGTGCTATCTCCCAGTACACCAGCCCCAGGGCGTAGATATCAGCACACTTAAACGAGTCAAAGTGTTTCATGTTGATGGTCTCCTCCAGGACCTCTGGAGCCATATACCTGGGTGACGGACAGACAAACAGGTTTCAACTAAAGGAAAGGAATATGTTTTGTATGCCAGCAGATCACTGAGATATGGTCTCAAATCAGTCAATTCAGGAGACGAATTGAAAAAAACAACTCAATGATTGAAAAGAGAAGTCAGTATTTAAATAATATTTGGTTTTCAATGTTCATGTCCTGAATTGAATGAATAGACTGCATAAAATAGATATGGCAGCTAGCGGGATCAGTACCTCTTGGTGCCAACACGCTGGTTTTGGGCGATGTCTATAGTATCAGTGATGGACTCGTGGCGTACTGCCAACCCCAGGTCAGCGATGGCACACATGCCATTCTTCTTCACCAGAATATTCTTAGACTTCAGATCACGGTGGGCGATACCAGGCTTACCTAGAGAGGAGCACACACTGAGTTGGAAGACTGGAATGGAAGGAGCACAGGAGCACACAACAATATTTAAACCAGGTCATCAACTGTCGGTACTGTTAAACATTTGTAATGTATACTAGCTCTACTATCTTTCAATGTCAACTGTAAAGTATTTAGTCTGTAATGTCTTTTTAGTAATGTGTTGGACCCCAGGAAGATTAGCTGTCGTCAAGGAGTCAGCTAATGGGGATCCTATAAAAATAGTGAAGGGTGTAATGTGTAAAGTGATGGGAGCAAAAGTTAACTGGCTAACTTCGTGATAGTGGTTTGTTGTATAACCCCCTGGCTACCATGTTAATTAGGAATGTGTTTTAACACATACGGTGCATTTGGAAAGTATTCAGACCCCGTCACTTTTTCCACATTTTGTTACATTACAGCCTTATTCAAAAATTGATTAAATAGTTTCCCCCCCTCAATCTACACACAACACCCCATAATGACAAAGCAAAAACAGGGTTTTATACATTTTTGCAAAGAATGAAATATCACATTTACATAAGTATTCAGACCCTTTACTCAGTACTTTGTAGAAGCACCTTTGGCAGCGATTACAGCCTCGAGTCTTCTTGGGTATGACGCTATAAGCTCGGCACACCTGTATTTGGGGAGTTTCTCCCATTCTTCTCTGCAGATCCTCTCAAGCTCTGTCAGGTTGGATGGGGAGCATCGCTGCACAGTTATTTTCAGGTCTCTCCAGAGATGTTCGATCAGGTTCTAGTCCGTGCTCTGGCTGGGCCACTCAAGGACATTCAGAGACTTGTCCCGAAGCCAATCCTGTGTTGTCTTGGCTATGTGCTTAGGGTCGTTGTTCTGTTGGAAGGTGAACCTTCGCCCCAGTCTGAGGTCCTGAGCGCTCTGGAGCAGGTTTTCATCAAGGATCTCTCTGTACTTCGCTCCGTTCATCTTTCCCTCGATCTTGACAAGTATCCCTGCCGCTGAAAAACATCCCCACAGCATGATGCTGCCACCACCACGCTTCACCGTAGGGATGGTATTGGCCAGGTGATGAGCGGTGCCTGGTTTCCTCCAGATGTGACGCTTGGCATTTAGGCCAAAGCGTTCAACCTTGGTTTCATCAGACCAGAAAATCTTGTTTCTCATGGTCTGAAAGTACTTAAGGCAAACTCCAAGCGGGCTGTCATGTGCCTTTTACTGAGGAGTGGCTTCCGTCTGCACTCTCTACCATAAAAGCCCTGATTGGTGGAGTGCTGCAGAGATGGTTATCCTTCTGAAAGGTTCTCCAATCTCCACAGAGAAACTCTGGAGCTCTGTCAGTGACCATCGGGTTCTTGGTCAACTCCCTGGCCTAGGCCCTTCTCCCCCGATTGCCCAGTTTGGCCGGGCGGCCAGCTCTAGGAAGAGTCCTGGTGGTTCCAAACTTCTTCCATTTAAGAATGATGAGGCCACTGTGTTCTTGGGGACCCTCAATGCTGCAGAAATGTTTTGGCACCCTTCCCCAGATCTGTGCCTCGACACAATCCTGTCTCAGAGCTCTACGGACAATTCCTTCGACCTCATGGCTTGTTTTTTGCGCTGACATGCACTGTCAACTGTGAGACCTTATATAGACAGGTGTCTTTTTCCAAATCATGTCTAATCAATTGGATTTACCACAGGTGGACTCCAATCAAGTTGTAGAAACATCTCAAGGATGATCAATGGAAACAGGATGCACCTGTTTCCATTGAATTTCGAATCTCATAGCAAAGGGTCTGAATACGTATCTAAATAAGGTATTTCAGGTTTTTCTTTGTTAAATGTCTAAAAACCTGTTTTCGCTTGTCATTATGGGGTATTGTGTGTAGATTGATGAGGGAAAAAAATAAATGATATCCATTTTAGAATACGGCTGTAACGTAACAAAATGTGGAAAAGTGAAGGGGTCTGAATACTTTCCGAATGCACTGTATGGTCCGTATTCATCTCCCAGCTGTGCATACCCTGCGTTCCCAGTATCTCCATGTGTAGGTGAGCCAGGCCGCTGGCAGCAGACAGGGCCAGTTTGATCATGCCCTCTATTGTCACAGAATAGTAGTTCAGGTAGTCAAACAGAGAACCGTACTCGTGGTAGTCTGAGACCAGCCACAACTGGGTCCATGTGCCGTTATCTGCGAGAGGAGAAAGAGAGCGAGAGAGAGGGGCACAGAAAGACAGAGAGAGGATAATTCTACCGTCAATAAAAATTGAGTCAACAACGGCATGTTGATGAAATTCACCATCATAGCACCAAGGATATCTTCACTTAACATGAATGTCTGTGTTGTAAGTGTGCGTGTACACGTGTCTCTGTGTGGTGCTGTAGTAGAATGGTGATGGAACGCTCACCTTTATTGTCGGCCGCGATGAATCCCAGGATGTTCTCGTGTCGCAGCATGATGGTCTGGTAGATCTCAGCCTCTCTGAACCACGACCGTTCCTCTCTGGACGAGAAGATCTTCACCGCCACGTCTCCTCCACGCCACTTCCCCCGCCACACCTCCCCGAAGCGGCCCTTCCCTATGATCTCCTGCAGAACGATGGTCCTGGCCACCGTACGCTGCACGAACAAGGGCAGGCCTGCAGGAAGAAGCAGAGAGAAGAGCAGATAGGAGGACCACTGATGCCACTGGGCTTTTACCTAAATACAAACGTGTATCTATACACATATGTATCTATTGTGTTACGTACATATATGGCTAAAGGATATTCTAAAAATTGAATGAATCCCTAGGCTAATGGGACCTCTGTTTGCAGGCGAGGGTAGTTTACGGCTAAAAAATAAACGTGCTTTGCGGTTCTATGTATAGAACCAAGCAGTGTAGTCTCAGTCTACTCACCAGAACCAGACCCGGAGGTGGACATGTCATAGAGGAGGTCCTGCAGGGTCTTGTCCTTGGCCAGGTAGAGGTGTTCACAGGAGGGATCCTCAACCTCCAGCCGCTGTCTGTGGCTGTACGAGAGAAAATATAATCTTTGTCAGAAACGAAAATGTATCTTCTCAACCGCCCCCCAAATACACACAGCCCTCCGGTTGCCAGTTCCGTTGCCACTTTTACAACCGGCACACGACTTGAACCAACAACCTTCCGTATACTGGCCAACCTCGCTGACCTCTAGGCTACCTGCCATCCCATCTGTAGGGCCTACTCAGGAGATGGTATACCTGGGACCAGAGACTCACCTGTAGGTCCTCTGGTGATGCTGGAAGAGGAATAACCCCACCAGCAGCAGCATGCAGAGCAGGAAGACAGGCCCTGCGATCACAGCCACCAGCTCCACCGGCCCCCAGGGGCCTCCAGAGCCCGCCCAGCCCAGCTCCCCTGGTTTCACAGGGACTGGAGCGAGGGAGAAATTGAGAACAGGGTGTTAGCAGTTCGGATTACCATCTTTCCAGTCTAACCAAAACACAAAGGGTGCCTCTCAATAGTCCAAAGTGGCTTCCTCCCTTCATCTCCTCTCCCTTATCTTCACTGATATGAAAACATTGGAGGGGTAAACGCTGAATGGTTGCTATAACGGGGTTGCTTTCACCAGTCCTGTTCTTTCAAATTAGTGCAGAGAAAGGAAAGGAGACAAGAAAGCTATTTGGGTGGAATGCACAAGCAATATGCAGCCGGTGTGATTTCGGCTTTACTCACGCGAGGGGACCTTGAGGTCGACGCTGTTGCAGTAGTCAGTGTAGCAGCAGTGTGTGTTGAGCAGTCCCTCAGCACTCAGACAGTAGAAAGGTTGGCCAGGGGGCACAAGGCTGTCTCTGGCGATACAGATCCTTACATGCTGCTCATGCCCCTGGATGAAGGAGGTGGAGGCCATGCATGCCCCGTCAGTCTCACACTCATAACCAGACTTCTCACAGTTGGTGCAGTTACACCGCAGGGCTGGGGGAAAGAGGGAGGCAGGAGGTTAGAATGACTGCCAGTTAGGTATGAGGACTATCATACTACAGGTGCTTGAAATCAGAGACCGAGATAACAGGCATGGGGTGGAATGAATTGGAGAGAACTTCCCAGAACAGAATGCGATGAAGAACAGTTGTTGATGGCCTATGCTCCTTGAGCAATACGCCTTTAGTCCAGTCTGTAAGAAGACAACGTTTGAATCACTGCAGTACTCACTTGTCCATCAGAGGGCATCCTAAACCAACAATACAAGACTCAAAGTACATTCCATCGACTGGACTAGCCAGGAGAGAACGCCATTCAGAATAGACTCAACAATACAGCCAGTGGAGTACGGTGCGTGCAAACTCTGGTTTAGCAGCAGACAGAGACCCGGACGGAAACCAGTTCCTCTACTGCAGAGGAAGCAAAATACACCATGGAGAGGAGACTGTCCTGGGAGGCAGAGACAGCCAAACCCCCAATGCAGCATTCTGCTACTCAAAGAAAAGCAAGAGAACACTGTGTCATGATCATAGCTTTGATTTAAAGACCGCAGCACAGACAGTTTGATAGGGGCCTGTTTTAACCAGCCACTCAAAACCAATCACTCTGGCTTTAGAGGAAATTGAAAGCAAGACTAGAACAAAATGGCAACAAATTCAAACAGAGGGAGACAGGGTGAATTCAGGTCTGCTGCCTCCTAAAAGACGCTTCTAAAGGGCTAAGCTTTGTCAGACATCAACACCCTCCGGATGGAGAAAAAAAAAATAGGATTTACTCTGAAGCTTTCTGCTAATCCTCTCCCTATTCTGGAGGTTTTTCCAAACAGCCCTTGAGCCCTCTCCTCCTGTCCGGTTAGTTTAGTTTATTTGTAGAAACAGAAAGACAGTTTGTAACAGTAAAAAAAAAAGATTCTGTGCAGGAGGGGGAAAAAAAGCCCAAAAGGGCTTGTCGAGTACCCCAAATGGTCATAAATCACACAAACGATAAAATAAAAACTAGACTCGAGATAAAGGAATAGAAACTCAAACAGAAAGTCAACTGTGATGGACAATAGGTGCTTCTTAAACAATTTTTTAAAACAATGACAGGGATAGCTTAGCAAAATCAGACGGGAATGAGTTCCAGATCATAGGGCTTTTATAGGTCATTCGGAATTGAGAATTGGTTGTTCTTGAATATGGGTGGCATAGCCATTGTCGTTTCTTGTTGAGTAGTTATAGAATTCATGTGGCAATAAAATACACTGCTCAAAAAAATAAAGGGAACACTTAAACAACACATCCTAGATCTGAATGAATGAAATAATCTTATTAAATACTTTTTTCTTTACATAGTTGAATGTGCTGACAACAAAATCACACAAATTATCAACGGAAATCAAATGTATCAACCCATGGAGGTCTGGATTTGGAGTCACACTCAAAATTTAAGTGGAAAACCACACTACAGGCTGATCCAACTTTGATGTAATGTACTTAAAACAAGTCAACATGAGGCTCAGTAGTGTGTGTGGCCTCCACGTGCCTGTATGACCTCCCTACAACGCCTGGACATGCTCCTGATGAGGTGGCGGATGGTCTCCTGAGGGATCTCCTCCCAGACCTGGATTAAAGCATCCGCCAACTCCTGGACAGTCTGTGGTGCAACGTGGCGTTGGTGGATGGAGCGAGACATGATGTCCCAGATGTGCTCAATTGGATTCAGGTTTGGGGAACAGGCGGGCCAGTCCATAGCATCAATGCCTTCCTCTTGCAGGAACTGCTGACACTCCAGCCACATGAGGTCTAGCATTGTCTTGCATTAGGAGGAACCCAGGGCCAACCGCATCAGCATATGGTCTCAAAAGGGGTCTGAGGATCTCATCTTGGTACCTAATGGCAGTCAGGCTACCTCTGGCGAGCACATGGAGGGCTGTGCGGCCCCCCAAAGAAATGCCACCCCACACCATGACTGACCCACTGCCAAACCGGTCATGCTGGAGGATGTTGCAGGCAGCAGAACGTTCTCCACGGCGTCTCCAGACTGTGTACGCTGACAGCATGACCGGTTTGGCGGTGGGTCAGTCATGGTATGGGGTGGCATTTCTTTGGGGGGCCGCACAGCCCTCCATGTGCTCGCCAGAGGTAGCCTGACTGCCATTAGGTACCGAGATGAGATCCTCAGACCCCTTGTGAGACCATATGCTGGTGCGGTTGGCCCTGGGTTCCTCCTAATGCAAGACAATGCTAGACCTCATGTGGCTGGAGTGTGTCAGCAGTTCCTGCAAGAGGAAGGCATTGATGCTATGGACCGCCCGTTCCCCAGACCTGAATCCAATTGAGCACATCTGGGACATCATGTCTCGCTCCATCCACCAACGCCACGTTGCACCACAGACTGTCCAGGAGTTGGCGGATGCTTTAGTCCAGGTCTGGGAGGAGATCCCTCAGGAGACCATCCGCCACCTCATCAGGAGCATGCCCAGGCGTTGTAGGGAGGTCATACAGGCACGTGGAGGCCACACACACTACTTAGCCTCATTTTGACTTGTTTTAAGGACATTACATCAAAGTTGGATCAGCCTGTAGTTTGGTTTTCCACTTTAATTTTGAGGGTGACTCCAAATCCAGACCTCCATGGGTTGATAAATTTGATTTCCATTGATCATTTTTGTGTGATTTTGTTGTCAGCACATTCAACTATGTAAAGAAAAAAGTATTTAATAAGATTATTTCATTCATTCAGATCTAGGATTTGTTGTTTAAGTGTTCCCTTAATTTTTTTGAGCAGTGTATAAACACAACATGTAAAGTGTTGGTCCCATGTTTCATGAGCTGAAATAAAAGATCCATGAAATGTTCCATACGTGCAAAAAGTGTGCCTTGTGCTGGGGACAATAAAAGGCCACTAAAATGTGCAGTTTTGTCACAACACAATGCCACAGATGTCTCAAGTTGAGGGAGCGTGCAATTGGCATGCTGACTACAGGAATGTCCACCAGAGCGGTTGCCAGAGAATTCAATGTTCATTTCTCTACCATAAGCCGCCTCCAAATGTCGTTTTAGAGAATTTGGCAGTACGTCCAACCGCCCTCACAACCGCAGACCACGTGTAACTACGCCAGCCCAGGACCTCCACATCTGGCTTCTTCACCTGCGGGATCGTCTGAGACCAGCCACCCAGACAGCTGATGAAACTGAGGAGTATTTGTCTATAATAAAGCCCATTGTGGGGAAAAACTCATTCTGATTGGCTCCCCAGTGGGTGGGCCTATGCCCTCCCAGGCCCAACCATGGCTGTGCCCCTGCCCAGTCATGTGAAATATTTTTGTTCAGTATAATATCTGGGAGAGCACTTTGGATGCATTGGGCAAATCATTTATATACTGTAAATCAGAAATAGTGGCCCAAGAACTGATCTCTGCGGCACTACACACTTAATCTCCAGAGAGGGGGAATCTATTCCTTGGAAAGTCACATTGCTTTCTATCCTTTAGATAGCTGGAAAACCAAAGCAGAGATTGTTCAGTCACACCCATAGTGTCACATTTTTATAATAAATATTATGATCAACAGTATCAAATGCTTGAGATTTAAAAAACAAAATGTATGATCTTTGCAATAATTTGCCTTATGTATTTAGCCAATTAAGTAACAGCCATGTGGAGTGAGATCTTCTGAAACCACACTGATGTTTGTATAACAGACTTTCCTTGTTAAGATATTTGATTAATCTGTTATATGCAAGCTTTTCTAACATTTGAGATAGCCGGCAAAATTGAGATTGGTCTGTAATTTGTAAAGTTTGCTGCATCATCAGCAATGAGCACTAGTCTCGCTTGGTCTAACTGGTAAACCAAGCCAGACTGTGTTAGTACAAGCTTCAACCTTCCTCTGTACGTTTATTTCTGTTTGTAGCATTAACAGCAACGGATCTCTTGCAAAAATATCCATCCTCAAATTTACATTTACATTTTATTTAATCAAATCAGAAGAACTAGTCTATAAAGGTTTAAAACACCACTTTCTTCCTGAGCTACTCCTGCTACTGTAGTTTCACCACTCTCTCCTTAGGATCCAAGTATCTTTGAGTTAGTGACACTCCCCCCCCACCCCACGCACTCAGTCTTACGCAACCCACTTCCCTTAAGTTTACTCATTCCCACACACATATTGCACCATCACAATGTGTGACTGACATGCAAGTGGCCATACCACCCCACCCAACAAGTCATGGGAGCCATTCCCACAGTTCAACTGCTGTGTGTTTGCGTAGGTGTGTGTAATGTGTCCTGCGTGTCTACATGCGCCATGTACAGTGCATTCGGAAAGTAGAGACCCCTTCACTTATTCCACATTTTGTTACGTTACAGCCTTATTCTAAAATGGATTAAATTAAATGTTTTCCCCTCAATCTACACACAATACCCCATAATGAGAAAGCGAAAACAAGATTCTCTGGTCTGATGAAACCAAGATTGAAATCTTTGACCTGAATGTCAAGCGTCACGTCCGGAGGAAACCTGGCACCATCCCTATAGTGAAGCATGGTGGCAACATCATGCTGTGGGGATGTTTTTCAGCGGCAGGGACTGGGATACTAGTCAGGATTGAGGGAAAGATGAACGGAGCAAAGTACAGAGAGATCCTTGATGAAAACCTGTTCCAGAGCGCTCAGGACCTCAGACTGGGGTGAAGGTTCACCTGCCAATAGGGACAACGACCCTAAGCACACAGCCAAGACAACGCAGGAGTGGCTTCGGGACAAGTCTCTGAATGTCCTTGAGTGGCCCAGCCAGAGCCCGATCAAACATCTCTGGAGAGACCGGAAAATAGCTGTGCAGCAACGCTCCCCATCCAACCGGACAGAGCTTGAGAGGATCTGCAGAGAAGAATGGGAGAAACTCCCCAAATACAGGTGTGCCAAGCTTGTAACTTCATACCCAAGAACACTCAAGGCTGTAATTGCTGCCAAAGGTGCTTCAACAAAGTACTGAGTAAAGGGTCTGAATACTTACAGTACCAGTCAAAAGTTTGGACACACCTACTTATTCAAGGGTTTTTCTTTATTTGTACATTGTAGAATAATAGTGAAGACATCAAAACTATGAAATAACACATATGGAATCATGTAGTAACCAAAAAGTGTTAAACAAATCAAAATGTATTTTATATTTGAGATTCTTCAAATAGCCACCCTTTGCCTTGATGACAGCCTTGCACACTCTTGGCATTATCTCAACCAGCTTCACCTGGAATGCTTTTCCAACAGTCTTGAATGAGTTCCCACATGTTGGCTGCTTTTCCTTCACTCTGCCGTCCGACTCATCCCAAACCATCTCAATTGGGTTGAGGTCGGGTGATTGTGGAGGCCAGGTCATCTGATGCAGCACTCCATCACTCTCCTTCTTGGTCAAATAGCCCTTACACAGCCTGGAGGTGTGTTGGGTCATTGTCCTGTTGAAAAACAAGTGATAGTGGTACTAAGCCTAAACCAGATGGGATGGCTTATCGCTGCAGAATGCTGTGGTAGCCATGCTGGTTAAGTGTGCCTTGAATTCTAAATAAAATCACAGAAAGTGTCACCAGCAAAGCACCCCCTCACCATAACACATCCTCCTCCATGCTTTACGGTGGGAACTACACATGCGGAGATCATCCGTTCACCCACACCGCGTCTCACAAAGACATGGCGGTTTGAACCAAAAATCTCAAATTTGGACTCCAGACCAAAATGACAAATTTCCAGCGGTCTAATGTCCATTGCTCGTGTTTCTTGGCCCAAGTAGGTCTCTTCTTCTTATTGGTGTCCTTTTGTAGTGGTTTCTTTGTAGCAATTCGACCATGAAGGCCTGATTCACACAGTCCCCTCTGAACAGTTGATGTTGAGATGTGTCTGTTACTTGAACTCTGTGAAGCATTTATTTGGGCTGCAATTTCGAAGGCTGGTACCTCTAATGAATTTATCCTCTGCAGCAGAGGTAACTCTGGGTCTTCCATTCCTGTGGCGGTCCTCTTGAGAGCCAGTTTCATCATAGCGCTTGATGGTTTTTGCGACTGCGCTTGAAGAAACGTTCAAAGTTCTTGAAATTTTCCGTATTGACTGACCATGTCTTAAAGTAATGGACTGTCGTTTCTCTTTGCTTATTTGAGCTCTTCTTGCCATAATATGGACCAAATAGGGCTATCTTCTGTATACCCCCCTACCTTGTCACAACACAACTGAACTCAAACGCATTAAGGAAATCAATTGCACAAATTAACTTTTAAGAAGGCACACATGTTAATTGAAATGCATTCCAGGTGACTACCTCATGAAGCTGGTTGAGAGAATGACTAGTGTACAAAGCTATCATCAAGGCAAATGGTGGCTATTTGAAAAATCTCAAATATAAAATATATTTTGATTCGTTTAACACTTTTTTGCTTACTACATGATTCCATATGTGTCATTTCATAGTTTTGATGTCTTCACTATTATTCTACAATGTATACAATAGTAAAAATAAAGAAAAACCCTTGAATGAGTAGGTGTCCAAACATTTGACTGGTAGTGTATGTAAATGTGATCAGTTTGTATTTATTTTTATAAAATTGCACAAATTAAAAAAACAAAAAACTGTTTTTGCTTTGTCATTATGGGTTAGTGTGTGTAGATTGATGAGGGGGAAAAAAGCTATTTAATCAATTTTAGAATAAGGCTGAAACATAAAATGTGGAAAAAGTGAAGGGGTCTCAATACTTTCCGAATGCACTGTACATGCACACATGTAGACACACATTGTCTTGCTATTTCATGTCAGCAGCAGTGTGTGTGCAGTTTCTTGTAATTGTCATTCTCGTCAGCAACAGCACATGGACTGCTCCTGGAGCCAGGGCCAGCCGGGGAAGTGCCAGTAACTCCTAGTGGAGCGCGTCCAAGTTCACTGCAGTTCACACGCAAACACAGACACGGAATTTCCTGCAGATTACACAGAGATGAAGCAACAGGCTGAGATAGAGAGAGAAAGAGAGAAAAACAACCCAGTGCCACATCCTAATCTGAAGCCTAATGGAGCATAGTTTAACTAAATAAGGCTGGGAGAAGGACCCGGGCCGAGGCTACTGCAGACTTTCTATAGCCTGATGTGATGACTGTCCCATACACACAGACAACACACATAGTTCACAGAAGTTTTCAAAACATCAGGGAAAATATCCATTCAAAGGAGGGGGGAAAATCAGCCTTGAACTAAGGGATGGAGAAATACGGGCTGCTATGCCAAAGTGGCCCGCCCTCTGCATAGCTCTATTCCATAATTATTAATTTTTTTACTCCCTAGTCCTTGCCGATGACAAGCATTCCCATAACATGATGCAGCCACCACCATGCTTGAAAATATGAAGAGTGGTAGTCAGTGATGTGTTGTGTGTTGCCCCAAACATAATGCTTTGTATTCAGGACATAAAGATAATTTCTTTACCACATTTTTTGCAGTTTTGTTTTAGTGCCTTATCGCAAAAAGGATGCATGTCTTGGAATAGTTCTCTCTTAGGTTAGTATTGTGGAGTAACTACAATGTTGTTGATCCATCCTCAGTTCTCATATCACAGCCATTAAACTCTGTAACCGTTTTAAAGTCACCATTGGCCTCATGGTGAAATCCCTGAGCAGTTTCCTTCCTCTCCCGCAACGGAGTTAGGAAGGATGCCTGTATCTTTGTAGTGACTGGGTGTAGTGATACACCATCCAAACTGTTATTAATAACTTCACCATGCTCAAAGGGATATTCAATGTCTGCTTATTATTACCAATAGGTGCCCTTTGCGAGGCATTGGAAAACCTACCTGGTCTTTGTGGTGGAATGGTTGTTTGAAATTCACTGCTCGACTTGGGGACCTTACAGATAATTGTATTTTTTATTTATTTAACCTTTAAATAAAAGCCAGTTGAGAACAAGTTCTCATTTACAACTGCGACCTGGCCAAGATAAAGCAAAGCGATAAAAACACAGTTACAGTCAATAATATATATATATATATATATATATATATATACATACACACACACACACACAGTGTGTGCAAATGTGGTCCTCTGTAGCTCAGCTGGTAGAGCACGGTGCTTGTAACGCCAAGGTAGTGGGTTCGATCCCCGGGACCACCCATACACAAAAAAAAAAAATGTATGCACGCATGACTAAGTCGCTTTGGATAAAAGCGTCTGCTAAATAGCATATTATTAAATGTAGTAAGTTATGGAGGTAAGGCAATAAATAGGCCATAGTGCAAAATAACACTGGAGTGATAGATCTGCAGAAGATGACATGCAAATAAAGATACTGGGGTGCAAATGATCAAAATAAATAACAATATAGGGATGAGGTAGTTGGGTGGGCTAATTACAGATGGGCTGTGTACAGGTGCAGTGATCGGTAAGCTGCTCTGACAACTGATGCTTCAAGTTAGTGAGGGAGATAAGAGTCTCCAGCTTCAGAGATTTTTGCAGTTCGTTCCAGTCATTAGTAGCAGAGAACTGGAAGGAATGGCGGCCAAAGGAGGTGTTGGCTTTGGGGATGACCAGTGAGATATACCTGCTGGAGCGCATACTACGGGTGGGTGTTGCTATGGTGACCAATGATCTAAGATAAGGCGGGGATTTGCCTAGCAGAGATTTATAGACGACCTGGAGCCAGTGGGTTTGGCGACGAATATGTAGTGAGGGCCAGCCAACGAGAGCATACAGGTCACAATGGTGGGTAGTATATGGGGCTTTGGTGACAAAACGGATGGCACTGTGATAGACTACATCCAATTTGCTGAGTAGAGTGTTGGAGGCTATTTTGTAAATGACATCGCCGAAGTCAAGGATAGTCAGTTTTACGATGGCATGTTTGGCAGCTTGAGTGAAGGAGGCTTTGTTGCGAAATAGGAAGCCGATTCTAGAATTTAACTTTGGATTGGAGATGCTTAATGTGAGTCTGGAAGGAGAGTTTACGATCTAACCAGACACCTAGGTATTTGTAGTTGTCCACATATTCTAAGTCAGACCCGCCCAGAGTAGTGATTCTAGTCGGGCGGGCGGGTGCAAGCAGCGTTCGATTGAAGAGCATGCATTTAGTTTTACTAGCTTTTAAGAGCAGTTGGAGGCTACAGAAGGAGTGCTGTATGGCATTGAATCTCGTTTGGAGGTTTGTTAACACAGTGTCCAATGAAGGGCCAAATGTATACAAAATGGTGTCATCTGCGTAGAGGTGGATCTGAGAGTCACCAGCAGCAAGAGCGACATCATTGATATACACAGAGAATAGAGTCGGCCCGAGAATTGAACCCTGTGGCACCCCCATAGAGATTGCCAGAGGTCCAGACAACAGGCCCTCCGATTTGACACATTGAACTCTGAGAAGTAGTTGGTGAACCAGGCGAGGCAGTCATTTGAGAAACCAAGGCTATTTATCCTGCCAATAAGAATGCGGTGATTGACAGAGTCGAAAGCCTTGGCCAGGTCGATGAAGACGGCTGCACAGTACTGTCTTTTATTGATCGCGGTTATAATATCGTTTAGGACCTTGAGCATGGCTGAGGTGCACCCATGACCAGCTCAGAAACCAGATTGCATAGTGGAGAAGGTACGGTAGGATTTGAAATGGTCGGTGATCTGTTTGTTAACTTGGTTTTCAAATACTTTCGAAAGGCAGGGCAGGATGGATATAGGTCTGTAACAGTTTGGATCTAGAGTGTCACCCTTTTGAAGAGGGGGGGGGATGACCACGGCAGCTTTCCATGACCACGGCAGCTTTCCAATCTCTGGGGATCTCAGATGATACGAAAGAGAGGTTGAACAGGTTAGTAATAGGGGTTGCTGAAAATTCAGCAGCTAATTTGAGAAAGAAAGGGTCCAGATTGTCTAGCCCAGCTGATTTGTAGGGGTCCAGATTTTGCAGCTCTTTCAGAACATCAGCTGTCTGCATTTGTGTGAAGGAGAAGCGGGGGGTGCATGGGCAAGTTGCAGCGGAGGGTGCAGAGCTGGTGGCCGGAGTAGGGGTAGCCAGGTGGAAAGCATGGCCATTCTCGATTATCATAGATTTAAAAATCGGTGATGACAGTGTTTCCTAGCCTCAGTGCAGTGGGCAGCTGGAAGGAGGTGCTCTTATTCTCCATGGAATTTACAGTGTCCCAAAACCTTTTGGAGTTAGTGCTACAGGATGCACATTTGTTTGAAAAAGCTAGCCTTTGCTTTCCTAACTGATTGTGTATATTGGTTCCTGACTTCCATGAAAAGTTGATAAAAAGGTATAAGAAATAATAGAATCCGTTCCACATTGGGTGAGGCGGGTTGCAGGAAAGTATATTTAGTTGATGGATGAAAAGTGAGATTGAGAAATATACGAAAGACAAACAAAAACAGGCTATTTACACGAGCACACTACAGAATACACGACCGCACTGCTACGCCATCTTGGATTTTTATGTGTGGGCTACAGAGATGAGAGTCAAGAAATCATGTTAAAGACTTATTGCACACAGAGTCCATGCAACCTTTTATATGACTTATAAAGCAAAAGTTTACTTGTGAACTTTAGGCTTGCCATAAAAGGGGTTGAAAACGTATTGATTCCAGACATTTCAGCTTTTCATTTTTAATTAATTTGTAAAAATATAATTCCACTTTTACATTATGGGGTATTGTGTGTAGGCCAGTGACACAATTTCAATGTAATCAATTTTAAATTCAGGCTGTAACAACAAAATGTGGAAAAAGTCAAGGGGTGTGAATACTTTCTGAAGGCCTCCTCCATGGAGGAGGATTGCAGAGATTGTTGGTGTTGGTGGGTGAAGAGAGATTTGCACAACAATGTTTGCAAGTCAAAGCCACAACTTCCTTTACCCAAAGTACCCATTCATGTGCATTTTATCTTATAGAAGGTGATAATCAGCTACAGTATAATCATCAATGTCATGACACAGGTATAATGGAGCCATAAGCTATAATAATATAGGACAATTATAATGTTAAAATATACCATAACCCAATTTGTAGCATATTACAGGGGAAATGTAATGTTATAATGTGTGTTACATCCTTTGGTGGGAAAATGTCACAATTTTATTTACTCAACACATTCACCAATGGTGCCTTTGAGCAGAGTTTTGAAATGTAGGTTGATTGAGGTTCATAGTTAGCTAGCATCACATGCAAACATTGTTGTGCAAATTTCGCTACAGCAACGTTGCTAACCAAACAACAGTCTCTTGCTGGTGTGCACTTGCATTAAAGGATAACTACACCCAAAAAATCAATTTCTTGAAAGTGGTCTCCTAGTGTGGTTTAAGCATTGTTGTGGACATAGAACATCCAGATTTGTTTTTAAAAAGGGTGACTTGAGTGAGAAAAAAAAGAAACCTGGAAAAACCAAAATGGAGAAAACGTAATCAGGCAACAAAAAAAGAAAACTGATTTTATAGGGCCCTACATATAGACAGACAGACTACCACAACCCATAAGTGTGCCTAATATAAAACACATGCTTTGGAAATGTGTCTGAGGAGAAACAGAGTAGAGAACATAACATTTTTGGTCATGATTGAATTTCCTTGCAAAAGTTTTCAAACAGAACTGACTCTTTTCAGAGAGTAGGCTGCCCAGGGGAGGGACAGTCAGCTACACTGTGGGGGTTGAGTTGGTTTGTGTGAATTCTGCACATAATTGGTGTCCTTACACTGGTCCTTTGTGCTGAGATTACAGGGAAACGAGGAGGGATTGGACTGGCCCTGTGCTCAACAAAGAGCAGGGAAGCATGGAGGGGTGGCGGGCTCACACACACACACACCAGACCCTGTGCTCTGGGGATAGAGTAGACAGATCAAATACCCTGATGAAGGCATTTGACAAAACGTGTTGGTAAAAAATAAATAAAAATGTATGCAAACTTTCAATGTCCTATGAGGAGTTGCTGAAAATCTCATCTCCTGTGGATAGACAGGCAGAGGGGAAGAGCACAGATAGGAAGGGAGGAGACAGTAAGGGGGGTGTTGGGAGGCAGAAGGGAGGTTTATGTAGCCCCCCCCAGCTGTGAGGGGTCTGCAGCTAGCTAGAGTAACCAGCTGTGACATTCAATCATTAAAACCCAGTCTAGACGGACTTAAAAAATAACAAAAAAACTGAATGCAGGTTGGATGGAGCAGTTTTAGCTGCAAAGTGTTAAGACCCTATCATTCCTGTTGTGTTGAGGCAACAAAGGCAAACAGACATAGTCTGACAACAGTCTGAAATGGCACCATATTCCCAATAAAGTACACCCCTTTTGACCAGTGCCCAAAGGGGCTCTGGTAAAAATTGTTGCACTTCATTGGGAATAGGGTGGCATATGGGACACAGCCACAGTGAAGGAAGGGGTTAATACAACTTAACCAGTGCTTGCTTAATTTGGACCGAGCTCAGGACAGACCTGGGTTAAAATACTATTCGAAATAATTCCAAATACTTAAGCTGGGCTTGGCTGAGCTTGCCTGGTGCAATCAACCAACAGAATAGTAGAACAACTGCAAACCCCACCCATCTGCCACTCCAGGCAAGCGAAAGCAAACGCTAAAAGTATGAAAGATTTTAAAAAGTGTTAGAACCCAGGTCTGGTTCAGAAGAGAGCTTTGTGGGAGACTGACTCCAAAACCACAGAAATGGGTTTAACACAAACATTGTTGCAGTGTGTGTGGTGTGTGTGTGTGTGTGTGTGTATGAGACCCTGACACCTACACAGTGCTTGTGTTCATGTGCATATGGTGAATCAGTCAGTTAAACTCAAGAATGAGTATGATGTCAGTGGAAAATGTTTAGCCTAAGCCTGTTTGGCATGGGACTGAACTGTTACACAGCAGCAAGGAATTCTGGGGGCTAAAGAGCACAGAGCAGACAGACTGTGCGTGTGAGCACCATTACCCAAAACGCACTAGCTGAAATTAGATACATACAGTTAGCTACCAGACAGAGGGCTGATCAAGACAAGCAGACGCCACCAGACAGAACACAAACATGCAGACACACACACACACTTCAGCCTTTATCAATACTGTGGGGAAGGAGAAAAGTCATTACATGTCTCCATCGACACAGGGTCAGATTACATCAGATTCTAAACAGCAAACCCCACTTGTATCTACCTAAGCCTCTGTATGTCTGTCTAAGTGTGTATAAGTGCAGCTACACTATTCGAGGTGTTAGTCTCCAATCAGTACACAGAGAACAACAGCAGTGCAGTGGAAGATGGGTATCATGTTCAGTTCCATATGGGCTCCTCCATACGAGTCCACTCCACTCGACACACAGACACTGCAATAACACATAACATAAGGCTAATGACCGAATGAATACCTAATCATATTTCTGAAAAATCCACTACTCCCCGTCTGTATTTAAGTGATCATGTCCACAGGTCAGTGAGAGGCCAGACAGTCTGTGGGAGCAATTAGGCCTCTCAGCCTCCGGGGCGCTCTGGGCTGAAGGAGGTCATTAGAGGCCCGGGTCGTTAAGGGGGGAAAGCTACACTCACCCCTAGTGGACCCAGGCTAGAACATTCACCACAAAACACACCCACACGAACGACTACATAGCCTACAACCCCGCCCCCCAACACCGGGCCGAAAGAGATGGTTATTAGCCAAGTCATTAAGGGAGGGAAGCTACTCTCACTCAGCCCTCAGTGGACCTGACCAATAGACCTATAACAGAACTTGAGACACAGTACACACACACACCACATATAAAAACAGGAATACAACTACCTCATTTGCACATAAATGAACATATAGGAAGCCCCAGACCATATCTTTAGTCACACACCATGTTAAACACAGACACTATGTAAAAGCATTAAAAAATATATATGCACATCTATCCTAAACCCAGTGACTCCCAGGCAGCTCTGTTCCTGTACATTCCCTTGGCTCTGATCTGGTAGACAGGCATGCACATGTTGGAATCTGACTTGATGTGCTCCCTTTCCATAACATCATTAGGACATGAAACAGTTTTCACACCGCAACACCTGAATGGCTAGTTCAGCAGCACTCCAAATCCTATTCTGTTTACAGTTCAGCCAAGGAATCTTTCTTATTCGCTGTACTAAATTAAATGTTCTGTTATTACATGAGGCAAGGAGAGATCATGACAGCAGTGGTCCGGTCTTGTTTCCAGTGGTTACAAGAGGTACATGATACTACCAGGAAATAGAGCCCATTAAACCACAGCGCTTCCTTCTGCAACAAGGAACAGGATTTGTATAGATAGTGGCAAGTCAAATTCAAGGACTTTAAAAATACTTTTTCAAGCACTAATATCTATTTTCAAGGACCACCACTTTGTAATAGTTTACATTATGCAATTGTTTCTAGTCGCCACAACATTTTTACATTTTAGTCATTTTAGCAGACGCTCTTATCCAGAGCGACTTACAGGAGCAATTAGGGTTAAGTGCCTTGCTCAAGGGCACAGACAGATTTTTCACTTAGTTGGCTCTGGGATTAGAACCACCAACCTTTCGGTTACTGGCACAACGCTCTTAACCACTAAGCTACCTGCCGCCCCAAACTTCATAAAAAAAAAAGAAAACTTGGTATTCATCACTACTTTACAAGTTCTACTCAATAATATGTGTTTCACTACTTATTTACTACATACATGAGTGGTAAGTTAGTACTGATGATTTTGTAATTTGAGTAGTGATGAGCAGAGTTTTGGGACATGCCTACTGGTGAACACACATTTCCTATTCGCATTACTACACAATTCTAGCTTAGTCCCTTTTTAATTGGGCATTTGGGAATCTACTACTTAATAGCTAGGAGAAAGCGTCTCCCTTCCGACCGGCAGCTTTAGTGTCACCGGTCAGTAGAAGGGCGGGTGGGCTGTGTGGAAAACGGAACGGCCACCTGAATGGCAGTAGCACGGCTGCCACTTGATAAACCGGAATATCGCGGGCGCCCCGTGAATGCTGCGATTGGCAAAAAAGCTCTGGAGGTTGTTGGAGAGAAAAAAAGTCACAATGTAGAACTGGCGCCTGCGCAGGATGCAGTGTTGTGTCTTTCCCCTTTCATGTGGCTCTTCAGGGCCGATTCACCCATGCTCGCAATGTCAGTCTGACGCATTTCTGCACCTTACACGGTGTGGGTTGGTTGGGTCCAGTGATGTAGTGGTAAAAAAAGGTGGGTAAACTATACTGAACAAAAATATAAATAAAACGCAACATGTAAAGTGTTAAAAGATCCCAGAAATTTTCCATACGCACAAAAGGCAGAATTGGCTCTACATTTGCCCGGCATTTTAGCTATCGATGTGACATTTGGCGACGCCTAATCAGTCAGTTCTGTACCTGCCTGGCTGAGTGGCAGTGTGGGTGGAATGAGCGAGCTCGCCTGGCAGCCACAGCGCGAAACAAAACTCTGTAGTCCGCCTGGAAATTAATTCACAAGACCAATACATTTTTCTAATCTTTTTCATAAACATATTTGATCATTATCTGTTCAACTCTCATTTTAATTAAACTACTTTTCAAGTACCGACTTGAGAAAATGTCTGCTTTTCAAAGTATTCCAGTACTTGAATTCAAGTACTTTAAGCACCTCGTGAGAACCCTGAAGGAAACAGAAGCCAGACTAGCTGTATAGCCCTTCAGGTTACTGGCACAGTGGGCAGCAGAAGGAATTCATACAGTGCCTTCAGAAAGAATTCATACCCCTCGACTTAATCCACATTTGGTTGTTACAGCCTGAATTTAAAAAAAATGTTCTTTTTTTCCCCTCTATCTTAAACAATACCCCATAATGACAAAGTGAAACCTTGTTTTTAGATCATGTAGCTATACTGAACATAATGCAACAATTTCAAAGATTTTACTTAGTTACAGTTCATATAAGGAAATAAGTCACTTGAAATAAAATGAATTAGGCCCTAATCTATGGATTTCACGACTGGGCATGGGCGCAGCCATGGGTGGGGCTGGGAGGGCAAAGGCCCACCAACTTGGAAGCCAGGCCCAGCCAATCAGAATGACTTTTTCCCCCACAAAAGGGCTTTATTACAGACAAAACTACTCCTCAGTTTCATCAGCTGTCCGGGTGGCTGGTCTCAGACGATCCCGCAGGTGAAGAAGCCGGATGTGGAGGTCCTTAGATGGCGTGGTTACACGTGGTCTGCGGATGTGAGGCCGGTTGGACGTACTGCCCAATTCTCTAAAACACTGGAGGCAGCTTATAGAAGAGAAATGAACATAAAATACTCTGGCAACAGCTCTGGTGGATATTCCTGTAGTCAGCATGCCAATTGCACGCTCCCTCAACTTGAGACATCTGTGTTGTGTGACAAAACTGCACATTTTAGGAGTGGCCTTTTATTGTCCCCAGCACAAGGTGCACCTGTGTAATGATCATGCTGTTTAATCAGCTTCTTGATATGCCACACCTGTCAGGTGGATGGATTATCTTGGCAAATGAGAAATGCTCACCAACAGGGATGTAAACAAAATGAGAGAAAATGTTTGTGTGTATGGAACATTTCTGGGATCTTTTATTTCAGCTCATGAAACATGGGACCAACACTTTACATGTTGCATTTATATTTTTGTTCAGTATAATTGATTGATACAAAAATACTTTTACATAAACATTTACACCCGAGCCAATACTTTGCAGAAGCAGCTTTGGCGGCGATTACAGCTCTGAGTCGTATTGGGTCGGTCTGTATCAGCTTTGCACATCCGGATTTGGGGATTTTCTCCAATTCTTCCATGCAGATTTTCTCAAGCTCTGTTAAATTAGATTGGGAGTGGCGGTGAACAACAATCTTCAAGTCTTTCCACAGATGTTCAATGGGATTGAAGTCTGGGCTTTGACTGGGCCACTTAAGGACTTTCACAATCTTGTTCTGAAGCCATTCCAGTGTTGCTTTGGCTGTATGCTTGGGGTCATTGTCCTGTTGGAACGTGTGGAAATCGTTGCCCCAGTCTAAGGTAGTTTGCACTCGTGGCTCTATTCAGTGTTCCCTCTATCCTTAACAGTCTCCCAGTCCCTGATGCAGAAAAGCATCCCCATAGCATGATGCTGCCACCACCATGCTTCATGGTAGGGATGGTGTTAGAAGGGTGATGACCTGTGCCTGGTTCTCTCCAGACAGGACAAAGAGTTAAATTGGTCTCATAAGACCACAGAATATTGTGCCCTATGATCCGAGTCTTTCACATGCCTTTTTGCAAACTCCAGGCGTGCCGTCATGTGCCTTTTCTCAGGAGTAGCTTTCATCTGGCAACTCTCCCATAAAGCCCAGATTGGTGAAGTGCTGTAGAGACTGTTGTCCTTCTGGCAGGTTCTCCCATATCAGCCAAGGAACTCTGTAGAGTGGTCATTGGGTTCTTGGTCATCTCCATGAACAAGGTCCTTCTTGCCCAGTTGCTCACTTTGGTTGGACGGCCAGCTCCAGGCAGAGTCTGGGTAGTTCCATATAATTTTTTCATTTCCAAAATGGAGGCCACTGTGCTCTTGGAAACTTTCAAAACCATAGTAATTGTTTTTTGCCCTTCCCCAGATATACAGTACCAGTCAAAAGTTTGGACACCTACTCATTTTTACTATTTTCCACATTGTAGAATAATAGTGAAGACATCAAAACAATTAAATAACATATGGAATCAGATAGTAACCAAAAAGTGTTAAACATATATATATTTTATACTTGAGATTCGCAGTCACCTGGAATGCATTTCAATTAACAGGTGCCTTGTTAAAAGTTACATTTGTGGAATGTATTTCCTTCTTAATGCGTTTGAGCCAAATCAGTTGTGTTGTGACAAGGTAGGGGTGGTATACAGAAGATAGCCCTATTTAGTAAAAGACCAAGTCTATATTATGGCAAGAACAGCTCAAATGAGCAAAGAGAAATTACAGTCCATCATTACTTTAAGACATGGTCAGTCAATACGGAACATTTCAAAAACCTTGAAAGTTTCTTCAAGTGCAGTCACAAAAAACATCAAGCGCTATGATGAAACTGGCTCTCATGAGGACCGCCACAGGAATGGAAGATCCAGAGCTACCTCTGCTGCAGAGGATAAGTTCATTAGAGTTACCAGCCTCAGAAATTGCAGCCCAAATAAATGCGTCACAGAGTTCAAGTAACAGACACATCTCAACATCAACTGTTCAGAGGAGACTGTGTGAATCAGGCCTTCATGGTCGAATTGCTGCAAAGAAACCACTACTAAAAGGACACCAATAATAAGAAGAGACTTGCTTGGGCCAAGAAACACACCCAATGGACATTAGACCAGTGGAAATCTGTCCTTTGGTCTGATGAATCCAAATATGCGATTTTTGGTTCCAACTGCCGTGTCTTTGTGAGACGCAGAGTAGGTGAACGGATTATGTTCGCATGTGTGGTTCCCACCGTGACGCATGGAGGACGTGGTGTGATGGTGCTTTGCTGTTGACACTGTGATTTATTTAGAATTCAAGGCACACTTAACCAGCATGGCTACCACAGCATTCTGCAGCAATACGCCATCCCATCTGGTTTGCACTTAGTGAGACTGTCATTTGTTTTTCAACAGGACAATGACCCAACACACCTCCAGGCTGTGTAAGGGCTATTTGACCAAGAAGGAAAGTGATTGAGTGCTGCATCAGATGACCTGGCCTCCACAATCACCCGACCTCAACCCAATTGAGATGGTTTGGGGAGAGTTGGACCGCAGAGTGAAGGAAAAGCAGCCAACAAGTGCTCAGCATATGTGGGAACTCCTTCAAGACTGTTGGAAAAGCATTCCAGGTGAAGCTGGTTGAGAGAATGCCAAGAGTGTGCAAAGCTGTCATCAAGGCAAAGGGTGGCTACTTTGAAGAAACTAAAATATATTTTGATTTGTTTAACACTTTTTTTGTTACTACATGATTCCATATGTGTTATTTCATAGTTTTGATGTCTTCACTATTATTCTACAATGTAGAAAAAAGTAAAAAGAAATGAAAAACCCTTGAATGAGTAGGTGTGTCCAAACGTTTTACTGGTACTGTATGTAAATGAGAAATGTCTGCATTTCATTTCCAATCAATTTGCAAAACATTCTAAAAACATTGTTCACTTTGTCATTCTGGGGTATTGTGTGCAGATTGGTGTGGGAAAAAATATATTTTATCCATTTTGAATTTAGGTTGTAACAAAATATGGAATAAGTTAAGGGGTGTGAATACTTTCTGAAGGCACTGTAAGTTGGATGACATAACATTGAGCAGATAAGTCTGCGAAGGGTCAGCCAGGTCCACTATAGGCTAAAGTATGTGAATGTTGAAGTGGGGGGGATGGAGAGAGAATGGGAGATTGAGAGGGATAAGAGAGAAAGCAATAGAAAGAGTAAGACAGAGAGAGGGAAAGCAAGAGGGGAGAGAGACAAGAGGAGCCAGATAGAAAGCAGGAGAGACGCGCCCTGCCTCACGGCAGTGTATCTCTGGCTCACAGACAGTGCACATATCACATTGCACATCCATTTTATTCAGTCAACTCTGGCACCTAGTTAAGTCACAAAGGCATGTAGGCTTCATAACAACGAGGCTAATGATTGGTCAGTTCCAATGTCATCAACGTGAGATGAAACCAGCAATCCGTGAGCCATGGCGACCCTGTGAGTAAAGACGCACTGTCACAGACCAGAAGACCCACCAGTAGTAGTCCTAGTCCAGGGGTATTCAACTCTTACCCTACGAGCTCCGTACCTTTGGGTTTGTCTGGTTTTAGTTTCAGCTTTGCTATGGCATAATCCATTATGTGGTGTGAAAGTGTGGCCCCTCTTCACACAGCAGCCACAGCCCAACTGGACAACACCTGAAACCCTGAGCCAGAGAAACCTCCTCAACTCTCACTGGTCCTAGAGAACTTACTAGTGCTTGAGAGCTACGTTTGACTTCAACTCAGGTGCATCCCAGCCTATCCCAGTCATATGTTCCCATAAAGTAATTTTTTAAAAACAGACCAGTTCTGGAGTTTGGTTTAGTGGTGATACCAGGGTTCAATCCCTGAGCCCATCCCTTTAACCCTCCACTTATCTAACCCTCCCGCCATCTCACTTCAACACTGTGTCTATTTAAAAAAAATAAAAAAAATAAACTGTGAATATTGAAGGAAAGAATGTGACTAATCAAATTGGATCATGTCCTTATCTAAACCCGGCCGGATGAGGGAGGAATGTAATGTTGCTCTCTGATTCTTGGAAGCGGAATGGGTCACTTAACATAACTAAACTAATGGGTGGCAGCAGACTTGAGGCTATTGACATTGGCAGATAGGGTTAACTTTCTCAGTTATTGTTTTCATTTTCTGTGAGTGGCAAGTTGCAACAAGGGAAATGTCTTTACATGTAGAGAAGAGATCACACAGAGAGAAAAATGACTGGGAGCTGGCCCAACACTCTCTGCAACTGTTCCATATAATGCCCCAAGTGAAGTAATGTGCAATGATTCTCAATCTAAAGAAAGAAACATCAGCTTCTTTCAGTAGGTTAGGTGAACATACTTTACCCTCTCAAAAAGTTAAGCACCAACAAGCCAGTACACAGGCACAAACAGGTCTAGCTAGTAGCTACAGACTAGGTACACCATATGCCAAATTCCAATCCAGATATATTAATTTATCATAGTATGCCATTTAGAAGACTTTTATCCAAAGCGACTTAGAGTCATGCTTGCATACTTTTTATGTATGGATGGTCCCGGTAATTGAACACACTATCCTGGCGCCTTGCCCTACCAACTGAGCTACAGAGGACCACCATTATGTTTTGGATCTGGTCATCAGCTGCTCTGAGCAGACAGTGGGGGTGGCCCCATAGCAGGAGTTTTCTTGGGTATACAGCAGGAGGGGGCGACACCGTGTGCTCGCTAACTAGCAAACTAGACAGTGTCCTTCGCCCCACCGGTGATGGCAGGTGGGAGCGAAGGACACTGTCTACTGGTGTCGCTCCCACATGCAGGAACGCCCCAAATTGCAGGCTTCAGTTGCCCACTTGGAATGGATGGCTTTTGTCGCGCCCTTGCCTGCTTCCACTTGGAACGTGCTCGCTTGAGATAGTGTGGTTTGCAGCTTATCATGAGATACTCTATCTACCAAGAGAGTTTTCATCAATATTCTTCGTAGCTGTCTATTTACCACCACAAACCGATGCTTGCACTAAGACCACACTCAATGAGCTGTATACAGCCATAAGCAAACAAAAATACGCTCATCCAGAGGCGGCGCTCCTAGTGGCCGGGGACTTTAACGCAGGAAAACTTAAATCAGTTTTACCTCATTTCTACCAGCATGTTAAATGTGCAACCAGAGGGAAAAAAAACTCTAACCACCTTTACTCCACACACAGAGACGTGTACAAAGCTCTCCTTTGCCCTCCATTTGGCAAATCTGACCATAATTCTATCCTCCTGATTCCTGCTTACAAGCAAAAACTAAAGCAGGAAGCACCAGTGACTCAGTCAATAAAAAAAGTGGTCAGGTGAAGCAGATGCTAAGCTACAGGACTGTTTTGCTAGCACAGACTGGAATATGTTACAGGATTTTTCCGATGGCATTGAGGAGTACACCACATCAGTCACTGGCTTCATCAATAAGTGCATTGATGACGTCATCCCCACAGTCACTGTACGTACATACCCCAACCAGAAGCCATGGATTACAGACAACATCCACACTGAGCTAAAGGGTAGAGCTGCCGCTTTCAAGGAGCGGGACTAACCCGGAAGCTTATAAGAAATCCCACTATGCACTCCGACGAACCATCAAACAGGCAAAGCATCAATACAGGACTAAGATCGAATCGTACTACAACGGCGCCGACGCTCGTCGGATGTGGCAGAGCTTGCAAACTATTACAGACTACAAAGGGAAGCACAGCCGCGAGCTGCCCAGTGACACGAGCCTACCAGATGAGCTAAATTACTTCTATGCTCGCTTCGAGGCAAGTGACACTGAAGCATGCATGAGAGCATCAGCTGATCTGGACGACTGCGTGATCACACTCTCCGTAGCCGATGTGAGTAAGACCTTTAAACAGGTCAACATTCACAAGGCCAGATGGATTACCAGGACGTGTACTCCGAGCATGCGCTGGCAAGTGTCTTCACTGACATTTTCAATCTCTCCCTGTCCGAGTCTGTAATACCAACATGTTTCAAGCAGACCACCATAGTCCCTGTGCCCAAGAACACTAAGGTAACCTGCCTAAATGACTACCGACCCGTAGCACTCACGTCTGTAGCCATGAAGTGCTTTGAAAGGCTGGTCATGGCGCACATCAACACCATTATCCCAGAAACCCTAGACCCACTCCAATTTGCATACCGCCCCAACAGATCCACAGATGATGCAATCTCTATTGCGCTCCATACCTGGACAAAAGGAACACCTATGTGAGAATGCTATTCATTGACTACAGCTCAGCGTTCAACACCATAGTGCCCTCAAAGCTCATCACTAAGCTAAGGACCCTGGGACTAAACACCTCCCTCTGCAACTGGATCCTGGACTTCCTGACGGGGCACCCCCAGGTGGTAAGGGTAGGTAACAACACATCCGCCATGCTGGTCCTCAACACGGGGGCCCCTCAGAGGTGTGTGCTCAGTCCCGTCCTGTACTCCCTGTTCACGCATGACTGCATGGCCAGGCACGACTCCAACACCATCATTAAGTTTGCCGATGACACAACAGCGGTAGGCCTGATCACCGACGAGACAGTCTGTAGGCAGGAGGTCAGAGACCTGGCCGTGTGGTGCCAGGACAACAACCTCTCCCTCAACGTGATCAAGACAAAGGAGATTATTGTGGACTACAGGAAAAAGAAGAGGACCGAGCTCGCCCCCCATTCACATCGACGGGGCTGTAGTGGAGCAGGTTGAGAGCTTCAAGTTTCTTGGTGTCCACATCACCAACAAGCTAATATGATCCAAGCACACCAAGACAGTCGTGAAGAGGGCACAACAAAATCTATTCCCTCTAAGGAGACTGAAAAGATTTGGCATGGGTCCTCAGATCCTCAAAAAGTTATACAGCTGCATCATTGAGCGCATCCTGACTGGTTGCATCACTGCCTGATATGGCAACTGCTCGGCCTCCAACCGCAAGGCACTACACAGGGTAGTGCGTACGGCCCAGTACATCACTGCGGCCAAGATTCCTGCCATCCAGGACCTCTATTTACATTTTACATTTTTAGTCATTTAGCAGACGCTCTTATCCAGAGCGACTTACAGGAGCAATTACGGTTAAGTGCCTTGCTCAAGGGCACATCGACAGATTTTTCACCTAGTCGGCTCGGGGATTAGAACCAGCGACCTTTCGGTTACTGGCACTACGCTCTTAACCACTAAGCTACCTGCCGCCCCATATACCAGGCGGTGTCTATACCATATACCTCTATACCAGGCGGTGTCAGAGGAAGGCCCTAAAAATTGTCAAAGACTCCAGCCATCCTAGTCATAGACTGTTCTCTCTGCTACCGCAAGGCAAGTGATACCGGAGTGCGAAGTCTAGGTCCAAGAGGCTTCTAGACAGCTTCTACCCCCTACTCCCCCTTTTACGCTGCTGCTACTCTCGGTTTATTATCTATGCATAGTCACTTTAACTACATGTACATATTACCTCAACTAACCGGCTCCCCCCACATTGACTCGGTACCAGTAACCCCTGTTTATAGCCTCGCTATTGTTATTTTACTGCTGCTCTTTAATTATTTGTTAGTTTTATTTATTATTTTTTGTAGGTATTCTTTCTTAAAACTGCATTGTTGGTTAAGGGCTTCTAAGTAAGCATTTCACTGTAAGGTCTACACCTGTTGTATTCGGCGCATGTGACAAATACATTTTGATTTCAATCTGCTGTGTAGTGCAAAAAACAACGTGCACGGGGGGCGCAGGACCGAGTTTGGGAAACCCTGAATTAGACCATGTCCATTTCAAGCTTACCTTTCCCAAAAAATAACATATTTCAGAATATTTAGGCAAGTTAGCTGGCGAACTTATTGATCCTGTTCTGTAGTATACCCATCTGAACACAAAAAATGAAGCGATATTGAAATTCACACGCTATCAACACACTACATTGTTGGCCACTTCGTGCACACCTGGTTAACAAACTAGCTAGCCAACTAGCACCAGATGCAACGATGTTTTGTTCGACACGTTAAATCACATTTTCTATTTAGTTAACGTTACGTGAGCTTCCGGATGACAAATACACGGGCCGTATCTCTTCGGCAGCGTTATTCAACGAGTTTAACAAGCAGCGCTAGCTTCAATGTGTAAATGTGATTTATGTTGGCAAGCTAGCCGTGGTTTACAAATCCCAGACAGGCAACGCCATGATGATCGACAGGCGATGCCAGCCACCCTCCTGTTAAACAAACAAAAAACACACGAAGACAAAAACCAAAGAGGGCACATGTAACTATTTCACTTACCATCACCAATGGCTACTAACCCAACCAGGGCCAGTAACGTGAGTACAATTCGTTTTAAAGCCATTCCTTCAGCATTCCCATCGCATTTGGAGTGTGGTACTGTCAACACCACGGTCAGACCTGACCACAAACCATACAGCCGCCGCCGCCAGCCAGCCAGTTGAAGTGCTACAGGCGGCGTAGTTATTAAAGGGCGGTACGTCGATTTTAAAGGGGAGGGCTTTCTGTGGTTTAGAAAAAGACCCGTTTCAAGGGCTTTCTGTGGTTTAGAAAAAGACCCGTTTCAGACCCTTTGTTGTGGTAGAAGACCCTAGTCTGATAGGGTTGTCTGTGCAGCAGATTAAGTTTTATATTCTGACTGCATTGCTTTTAGGCAATGATTTTTAAAAATAATTTCGATAGCCTAAAATTCGGGCTATAGGCAGATCAATTACCTGACTGGACTATTTGTCACATAATGTAGGTCTATCAGGGCACACACATTTACATTTCTATTTTGGGCTAAGACGTATTAGAAGATTCAGTGAAAGATCATTTAGTCAGAGAGATTTACATACACTCACTCTCCTAGATGAAGTGGTCAGCTCCTTCCAGGATGCATTTGGCCAACTGGTACAGTACATTCGGAAAGGATTCAGACCCCTTGACTTTTTTCACATTTTGTTACGTTACAGCCTTAGTCTAAAAGTTAATCAATTATTTTTTCCCTCATCAATCTACACACAATACCCCATAATGACAAAGCGAAAACAGGTTTTTAGAAATGTTAGCAAATGTATTTACATAAGTATTCAGACCCTTTGCTATGAGACTCGAAATTGAGCTCAGGTGCATACTGTTTCCATTGATCATCCTTGAGATGTTTCTACAACTTGATTGCAATCCACCTGTGGTAAATTCAATTGATTGGACATGATTTGGAAAGGCACACACCTGTCTATATAAGGTCCCACAGTTGACAGTGCATGTCAGAGCAAAAACCAAGCCATGAGGTCGAAGGAATTGTCTGTAGAGCTCAGAGACAGGATTGTGTCGAGGCACAGATCTGTGGAAGGGTACCAAAATATTTCTGCAGCGTTGAAGGTCCCCAAGAACACATTGGCCTCCATCATTCTTAAATGGAAGAAGTTTGGAACCACCAAGACTCTTCCGAGAGATGGCCGCCCAGCCAAACTGAGCAATCGGGGGAGAAGGGCCTAGGTCAGGGAGGTGACCAAGAACCCGATGGTCACTCTGACAGAGCTCCAGAGTTCTTCTGTGGAGATGGGAGAACCTTCCAGAAGGACAACCATCTTTGCTGCACTCCACCAATCAGGCCTTTATGGTAGAGTGGCCAGATGGAAGCCACTCCTCAGTAAAAGGCACAGGACAGCCCGCTTGGAGTTTGCCAAAAGGCACCTAAAGGACTCTCAGATTCTCTGGTCTGATTAAACCAAGATTGAACTCTTTGGCATGAATGCCAAGCGTCACGTCTGGAGGAAAACTGGCACCATCCCTACGGTGAAACATGATGGTGGCAGCATCATTCTGTGGGGAAGTTTTTCTGCGGCAGGGACTGGGAGACTAGTCAGGATCGAGGGAAAGATGAACGGAGCAAAGTACAGAGAGATCCTTGATGAAAACCTGCTCCAACGCGCTCAGGACCTCAGACTGGGGCAAAGGTTCACCTTCCAACAGGACAATTGACCCTAAGCACACAGCCAAGAAAACGATTCGGGACAAGTCTCTGAATATCCTTGAGAGTCCCAGCCAGAGCCCGGACTTGAACCTGATCGAACATCTCTGGAGAGACCTGAAAATAGCTGTGCAGCAACACTCCCCATCCAACCTGACAGAGCATGAGAGGATCTGCAGAGAAGAATGGGAGAAACTCCAAATACAGGTGTGCCAAGCTTGTAGTGTCATACCCAAGAAGACTCGAGGCTGTAATCGCTGCCAAAGGTGCTTCAACAAAGTACTGAGTAAAGGGTTTGAATACTTATGTAAATGTATCTGTATTTTGTTATATATTTTTTTGCAAAAATATCTAAAACTGTTTTTGTTTTGTCATTATGGGGTACTATGTATAGATTGAGGGGGGAAAAAACAATTTAATCAATTTTAGAATAAGGCTGTAACATACAACAATGCACTGTGTATATATAGCTCTGTCTCGTCCTGTTGTTATTACCTGGCCCTTTGCTAGTACTGTGCTCTCTGCTCTGTCCTGAAGTCTAATAGTGTCTGCTTACCGGTAGTCTCTTTAGACAGCAGCCTTATATAAATTATTGAGCTGTCCCAATTTATCTGCTTATTTCTTCAGTGCACACACACTCACACAAACTGTCTGCTGGTTGAATCCTCCTATCAAAGCCAGCCAAGCGATTTGGAATTGGCCCACAGCGGCTGGACAGGACTACACAGAGAAGAAGACCCCCCTTTCAGCGGAGCTTGGCCTCTGATACTTGAACGACACTGTCTACAGTGTTAAAAATAACCAGACTGACTCGGGCATGGAGGGAGTATTATCTCTCTGGAGTTTGGTCAACACCAGCCAGACAGATACAGTAACTGAGGCATTGATATTGTAGATAATAATAAAATAATAATAACATGCCATTTAGCAGACGCTTTTATCCAAAGCGACTTACAGTCATGCGTGCATACATTTTTGTGTATGGGTGGTCCCGGGGATCGAAACCCACTACCTTGGCGTTACAAGCGCCGTGCTCTACCAGCTGAGCTACAGAGGACTAGATGAAGGGAAGGACCGACTGGAGTCAATTTCTGTCCACACTTACACACAGTGTTATCAGCTCATGTTGACTGGCAGGAATAGACACTGATTCATTTGGAAAATCTTTGTAGAAACAAATAGAGAGCCTCCAGACATGGTGAAAACATATGGTGGCCGAATTAGAGCTGCCTCTTTCACACCTCACTAACACCACATTTGGGCAGTTTTGTAACTAGGTCAAAAAAGAAAATAGCTGGGAGAGAAATATCTCTCTAACTGTAACACAAACAGATACATGTATGCACACACACACACTGATTGCATGCATGTGTGCGTATGTGTACATATATGTCTGTGTATGCAGGCCTCTGTGTGTGAATGTAAGCGTATCTGTTTGTGCATAAGCAAGAGTTTGTCCCATTAAAATTCCCATTAGATATTTCCATTTCTCTACAAAAGTGCTGTATATGTATTTGCATAAGAGTAAATATAAGTCTGGATGAAATATAATATGATCATAAACCTCTGTAGTCTCTTCCTGAATTGTGATTCACGGGTCTGAACTATCTGCTGATAGCTCCTCAGGGAGTGGCTTCCTGCCCTGGCATAGAACAGACTGCTTATAAAACCTGTCATTCACAATGCCAACTGACTTAAAAATAACATCTGAATAAAAAAAAAGCTAAAATGGAAGACAAAGTGAATATGCAAAAATATGCATATTTTCATAATAGTTGTTGATTGTATTGGACTATAGACCTATGCTAAAAAACCTATAGCTGAAGACCACTCCATTGAACCAAAAGGATCATTCAGTGGAGTCGACAATTTAGTGTCTTGTACCCTCTGGTGGACAACTATATAACTGCATATTCTTTTTCCCTACCAGCATAACAGCTTTTAGTAGCCTAACTCATCTTTTAGTAGACTAATTCAAATTACATTTCAGTGTGAGGTGAGCAGTATAGAAACACATTTAAACCAATTTGAGTAGGATTACAAATATGCATCCACAGACAAATGAAATACCCTGTAAACAATGTAATGTTTTTGTCACGAGTTACAAAGCCAGAACCCAGAAGCAGACCAGGACAAGGTAAATTGAAACGAAGGTGAGTGTTTATTTACAAATTCAAGAGTGATGCTGAATAATCCAGGGAACAGAGCGGGCGGCGTTGATTAGTTGTTGGGGGTGCAGTGGTTGATCCAATCATGGCTCGGCAGCCGCCGACCACCAGGCAGAGGTTGGATGAAGGTTCCGGACGAGTGACTGCAGATGGAACAAAACGGAGGTAAGTAAACAACAAACCAACAAGGTGCAAAACAACAAAACTAACGCTAGAAGCTCTAAGACTGATACTCTGGTAAACCTACTGTTCATGGCTAACGCATCCGGCAGGGAATGGATGTCAGGTCAGCGCCTAAAAAGGGTGATGATCAGGACCAGGTGTGCAGATTGCTGATGGGATGCAGGTGTGGTAAATCATGAGAACTCCCGCCTAGCAATGTCGCCCCGGCAACCAGGCAGGGAGCGTTCCAGAACCCTCGGGAAACAGGAGATCCCGAACAGAAAAACTGACAACACCGACAGGAACCGACTCAGGATGCAGGGTTCGTACAGTACCCCCCCTCCCGACTGAACGCCACCGGGCGGACTCCCCGGAGCGCCAGGATGGAGGCGGTAGAAGTCCCGAAGGAGGTCAGCATCAAGGATCTGTCGCCGCGGAATCCAACTCCTCTCTTCAGGACCATACCCCTCCCAGTCCACGAGATACTGGAAACCCCGGCCCCGCCGTCTGGAATCCATAATGCGTCGCACCGTATAGGCAGGACCACCTCCGATCATCCGAGGAGGAGGAGGAGGAGGCGGAGGAGGCAACAGAGGACTGAGGAGAACAGGCTTGAGGCAGGAGACGTGAAAGGTGGGATGAACTCTGAGCGTTCTCGGTAACTTGAGTCGAACTGCAACCGGATTGATCACCTTCTCCACCACAAACGGGCCAATGAACTTCGGTGACAACTTCCTAGACTCAGTCCGTAGAAGGAAGATCCCGTGTGGCCAACCAGACCCTATCTCCGATGGTATAGGTGGGAGCGGGAATCCGGCGACGATTCGCCTGGAGCTGATACCGGTCAGAAACTCCAAGGAGTGCCTTTCTGGCCCGATGCCAGGTCCGGTGGCAACGACGAATGTGGGCCTGAACAGAGGGTACTGAGAGATCCTTCTCCTGAGAAGGAAACAAGGGAGGTTGGTAGCCATACAGGCACTGGAAGGGAGACATCCCAGTGGCAGATGTAGGGGAGAGTATTATGGGCATACTCAACCCAAGGCAACTGAGAGACCCAGGAGGTGGGGTTGGCGGAGACAAGGCAGCGTAGCGTGGATTCCATCTTCTGGTTGGCTCTCTCCGCCTGACCATTAGATTGGGGATGAAACCCAGATGTGAGACTGACCGTAGCTCCAATGGCCAAACAGAAGGACTTCCAGACAGCAGAGGTAAACTGAGGACCACGGTCGGAAACGATATCACTAGGCAACCCGTGGACCCTGAAAACCTCCCTAACCAGGATCTCGGACGTCTCAGAGGCAGAGGGAAGCTTGGAAATGGGCACAAAGTGGGCGAACTTGCTGAATCTGTCCACGATAGTCAGAACGACCGTGTTCCCCTCAGAAGAGGGCAATCCAGTGACAAAGTCCAGGGCCAGATGCGACCATGGTCGCGAGGAATAGGAAGGGGGGTGAAGTAGTCCAGAGCTGGGCCGATTGGCACTCTTATTCTGCGCACACACTGGACAGGCAGCAACAAACCCCGAGTATCCTCTCCCATGGCAGGCCACCAAAATCGTCTGCGAAGAAACGCCATCGTCCGAGCCACGCCAGGGTGACAAGCCATCTTGCTGGCGTGGGCCCATTGGAGGACAGCAGAACGAACCGACTCAGGCACAAACAACCGACCGGGTGGACCGTTACGGGACCGGGTTGCGTCCGAAGGGCCGCCATAACCTCCTCCTCAATCTTCCACTAACTGCTCCCACGACACAGTTCCGGGGAAGAATCGTCTCGGTCTTGGCCCCACTCTCCTCCGTCTTGGAGAACATCCGGGATAAGGCGTCCGCCTTGCCGTTCTTCGATCCAGGTCGGAACGTCAGGGAAAAATTGAATCGTCCGAAAACAACGCCCACCTGGCCTGACGGGAGTTGAGACGTCTAGCCGATTGCACGTAAGCAAGATTCTTGTGGTCAGTCCAGACAATAAACGGTTGCTCCGCCCCCTCCAACCAGTGGCGCCACTCCTCCAAGGCAAGTTTCACCGCGAGAAGCTCCCGGTTACCCACATCGTAGTTCCTCTCCCGCAGGCGAAAGACGACGAGAGTAGTAGGCGCAGGGATGGAGTTTACTGTCCGTGGAGCATCGCTGCGACAGGATGGCGCCAACTCCCACATCAGACGCGTCCACTTCAACGACGAACTGACGGGCCGTGTCCGGTTGAGAGAGAATCGGTGCGTTGGTGAATCGCCTCTTCAAATCCAGAAACGCTCGATCCGCTTCGGATTCCACTTGAAGGTCCTGATACTGGAAGTCAAGGCAGTTAACGGAGCGGCCACACGGCTGTAATCCCGGATGAATCTGCGGTAGAAATTCGCAAACCCCAAAAATCTCTGGAGCTGCAATCTCGTACCGGGCTGGGCCCATTCCAGAACCGCTCTAACCTTCTCCTGGTCCATCCTAATCTCTCCCCTGGAGATGATGTACCCGAGGAAGGATGTCGTGTGGGCGTGAAACTCGCACTTCTCGGCCTTAACGAACAGGCGATTCTCCAACAATCGCTGCAGAACCTGTCGGACATGCTGGACGTGGTCGGAAGGTTCCTTCGAGAAGATCAGAATGTCATCCAGGTAAACAAACACAAAGAGACCGATCATATCTCTCAGGACGTCGTTCACCATACTCTGGAATACCGCTGGAGCATTGGTCAGTCCAAACGGCATCACCTGATACTCGAAGTGTCCCATCGGTGTATTGAAACCCCGTCAACCACTCGTCCCCCTCTCTGATCCGGACCAGGTGATACGCATTGCGTAGGTCTAGCTTGGTAAACACCGTAGCACCCTGTAAGGAGTCGAAGGCAGAGCTCATCAAGGGCAGGGGATACTTGTTCTTGACCGTGATATCATTCAACCCCCGATAATCAATACACGGTCGAAGAGAGCCATCCTTCTTACCCACAAAGAAGAATCCTGCCCCCCAGGGGTGATGACGAGGGACGAATGAGGCCAGCAGCTAGGGACTCCTTGATGTAGGTCTCCAAAGCCTCACGTTCAGGTCGGGAGATACTGTATAACCGTCCCTTGGGATAGACAGCTCCAGGGAACAGGTTGATGGCACAATCATATGGTCGGTGGGGAGGAAGTGACAGAGCCCTCTGCTTACTGAACACTTCCCCCAAATCGTGATATGTCTCGGGAACCAGTGACAAATCTGGGGGTTTAGCCTCAATCACCTGACTGGGAACCGAATGGGAACAGGCAGTCTTGAGACAGTTAGCATGACAATCAAGGCTCCAACTCGTTACCTTGCCCGTCACCCAATCGAACGTGGGATTGTGTTCCTTCAGCCAGGGATATCCAAGGACCAGAGGGACATGGGAAGACGGCAGAATGAAGAATGAGATCACCTCAGAATGATTCCCCGACAACAGCATCTTAACCGGTTCAGTCCTCATCGTAATACGTGCCAGACTACTGCCGTTCAGAGTGGTTGCTTCAATGGCTTCCGGTAATTGCTCCTTGAAAGCCCCAGCTGTTCCACCACTTCGGCATCCATAAAGCTTCCATCGGCACCTGAATCGACAAAAGCGTTAATCGCTAAGCTCTGATTCCTGTTCATGAGGGTAGCCGGGAAACGGGGTCTGACAGAGGTACTGAGAGGTTGAAACTGGCTCGCTAAAAGTCCTCCCAACTTTAGCGAGCCGGGCAGTTTGACGACCGCCGGGAACAAGTGGAGATGTAATGTCCCGAGCTACCACAGTAGAGGCAGCAGTTGGTCTTACGTCTATGTTGACGCTCCTCCTTGGTTAACCCGTGCCGCCCCACTTGCATGGGTTCAGAATCGGGAGAGGGACCTCTCCACTAATCCTTTGTGGTGGAGAATGATCGACGTGTTCTGGTCCACCACCCGACCCGACTGGGAACTGAGAAGCTGATCGATTGGACGGGCCCCATTGCTTCTCCCTCCTTCGCTCTCGAACTCGGGTATCCACCCGAATAGACAAGGCTACCAAGCTGTCCAGGTCACTAGGCTCCGGATAGGAGATCAACTCATCCTTGAGCTGCTCCGACAGACCCTGGTAAAGGCCGCTTGCAGAGACTCCTCATTCCACCCACTCTCCACAGCCAACGTCCTGAACTCGATCACGAAGTCGGCAGCGCTGCGAGTTCCTTGGCGAAGTGAAAACAGGCGCCTAGCTGCGTCCATACCTCGGACGGAATGGTCGAATAGCTTCCTCATCTCGGCCGTGAACTCCTGGTATGAAGCCATGCAGGTGTCCTGTCGTTCCCAAACGGCTGAAGCCCACTCCAGCGCTCGACCACGCAGCAACTCAATAACAAAGGCTATCCTAGCCTTGTCTGTGGCATAAGAGTTGGGCTGTAGATCGAAAACTAAGCCACACTGCATAAGGAAAGAACGGCATCTTCCCAGCTCTCCCTCATATTTATCCGGCGTCGGAACCTTGGGCTCATGGACGGACACAGCTCCAGAAGTGGCAGGCGAGATGGGTGAAACCGGTAGTGGATTCTCCACCGGCAAACTGAGCTGGGCCTGGATCTCCGTCAGCCCGGTGGAAAGGTTCCGAACTGACAACGCTATCTCCTGTAGTGCCGTGCTATGTTGTCCCAACATCTTCTCCTGATGGGAAATGGCATGGCGAACAGAGTCCAGGTCCGCTGGGTTCATTACTGGCCGGATCGTTCTGTCACGAGTTACAAAGCCAGAACCCAGAAGCAGACCAGGACAAGGTAAGTTGAAACGAAGGTGAGTGTTTATTTACAAATTCAAGAGTGATGCTGAATAATCCAGGGAACAGAGCGGGCGGCGTTGATTAGTTGTTGGGGGTGCAGTGGTTGATCCAATCATGGCTCGGCAGCCGCCGACCACCAGGCAGAGGTTGGATGAAGGTTCCGGACGAGTGACTGCAGATGGAACAAAACGGAGGTAAGTAAACAACAAACCAACAAGGTGCAAAACAACAAAACTAACGCTAGAAGCTCTAAGACTGATACTCTGGTAAACCTACTGTTCATGGCTAACGATCCGGCAGGGAATGGATGTCAGGTCAGCGCCTAAAAAGGGTGATGATCAGGACCAGGTGTGCAGATTGCTGATGGGATGCAGGTGTGGTAAATCATGAGAACTCCCGCCTAGCAATGTCGCCCGGCAACCAGGCAGGGAGCGTTCCAGAACCCTCGGGAAACAGGAGATCCCGAACAGAAAAACTGACAACACCGACAGGAACCGACTCAGGATGCAGGGTTCGTTACAGTTTTTTATTTCCCTTTTAAATATTGTTGAATGGTAGTGATGATAATGATGGTAATTCTGTGCTGAAAGTATTGCAGATATAATTTCAGATAAAAACAAATAAGAAATACATGTATATAATCAACATCATAAAATATAGAAGTACTTTAACTTTAAACAGCTTTTACAATAAATCCAATGCCGGTGAAAGGTACATTATTCTATTGTTAGAATAGATACAACTGATTTATTAGCTCTGTGCTTACAATATGATCATGAGTAACAGATTGTAGTAATGGGAGCACTACCAGGGTACTTTATATGGTATAGCTGAAAAGGTTTTCAGGAAATACAAAATAAATCAATATGTATAGATTATGTATAGTGCATCGAAACAAATAAGAAACTAGCAAGACATGAACGGCCGCTTGAAATGATCTCACTGTATGACCACAAGGCCTCAGTGATCCAACGGTGAGACATCCATTCCTAAAGCATCACAGTACAAGGCCCACATCCACCAAACTCTAAGATCTCTCAATCCGGTGGGCCCCTAGGAGAGGACAATGTCCATGTTCTATGGAAGTCCGTAAGTCAGTGAACTCTTCAACAGGAGTAATCAGGCAGTTCCTGGCAAATGGTTATGTCCATAGAAAAATCAAAGTCCAAGTCCTTATATGTCTATTCCTATGCTTCCCATTCCAGATCTCAGCAGATAAATATGACAAAGCCAATACATTACATTTTTCTATTGTATTCCTGATTAAATGATCCAGGCAGTATACTCAAGGTTGGTGGGGGCTTTTAGGAAGAAGCACTAGATATATAGGACACAGAGTCTTAAGTAGTAGGAGAGGATATAGATAGTCTCTATACAAGACTATAAGCCCTACTTTTGGTGTGCTGGTTGTAGTCTTATGTTAGGTCTAGACATCCTGCTTGTAGTTTGGTGTTGAGGCCTACAGGTCCATTTTGAGTTTCTCTGTGGGGTAGCCATGGTCCTGGTCTAGCTTGGAGAGAGTCTTTCTGACACGGAGAGCTGTGAGGCGGGCTGGGGGGCTCTGGAACCAACACTCCTTCATTACCTTGGCAATGGAAGCCAGGATCTGTACACACACAGAGAGAGAGAGAGAGAGAGAGAGAGAGAGAGAGAGAGAGAGAGAGAGAGAGAGAGAGAGAGAGAGAGAGAGAGAGAGAGAGAGAGAGAGAGAGAGAGAGAGAGAGAGAGAGAGAGAGAGAGAGAGAGAGAGAGAGAGAGAGAGAGAGAGAGAGAGAGAGAGAGAGAGAGAGAGAGAGAGAGAGAGAGAGAGAGAGAGAGAGAGAGAGAGAGAGAGAGAGAGAGAGAGAGAGAGACCATAAGACAAGAGCTGCAAGAGCTTTACAAGTCACCCCAAACAAATGCCTGTGTGTGTTTCTCTCACCGGGTGTGAGTGCAGTCTGTTGTGCAGAATGGGTCTCTGATGGTCTACACACACCACCTTCTTCATCTCCTCAAAGCTGGGGTCAGAGGGCACCATGTCAAAGAAGGGTGGCCGGTACTCTTCCACTATCCCTGGAACAACACACAATCGCACATTATGAATACATGTTACATATACAGTCAGTACCAGTATGTCTGTGTCTTCATTCCAAGTAAAAGGAGTCAGCCAACATAATATCTTATGTAATGATGATTGAGGTGGGGAGGGTTTGGTGGGAACACTACAGACATCATGACACTCAGTGACATTGAAATACAATTCTCAATTTCAAGACACAGAAAGGAGAAGACTACATCAAAGATAGAGTGTTTATCTTCTCTCAGATTATATTCGATTTGGATTGTATACATTGGCTTAATATACATACAGTATACAGTGGGGGAAAAAAGTATTTAGTCAGCCACCAATTGTGCAAGTTCTCCCACTTAAAAAGATGAGACAGGCCTGTAATTTTCATCATAGGTACACGTGCACTATGACAGACAAAATGAGAAAAAAAATCCAGAAGATCACATTGTAGGATTTTTAATGAATTTATTTGCACATTTTGGTGGAAAATAAGTATTTGGTCACCTACAAAGCAAGATTTCTGGCTCTTACAGACCTGTAACTTATTCTTTAAGAGGCTCCTCTGTCCTCCACTCGTTACCTGTATTAATGGCACCTGTTTGAACTTGTTATCAGTATAAAAGACACCTGTCCACAACCTCAAACAGTCACACTCCAAACTCCACTATGGCCAAGACCAAAGAGCTGTCAAAGGACACCAGAAACAAAATTGTAGACCTGCACCAGGCTGGGATGACTGAATCTGCAATAGGTAAGCAGCTTGGTTTGAAGAAATCAACTGTGGGAGCAATTATTAGGAAATGGAAGACATACAAGACCACTGATAATCTCCCTCGATCTGGGGCTCCACGCAAGATCTCAAACAAAGCCTACCATCAGTAACACACTACGCCGCCAGGGACTCAAATCCTGCAGTGCCAGACGTGTCCCCCTGCTTAAGCCAGTACATGTCCAGGCCCGTCTGAAGTTTGCTAGAGTGCATTTGGATGATCCAGAAGAGGATTGGGAGAATGTCATATGGTCAGATGAAACCAAAATATAACTATTTGGTAAAAACTCAACTTGTCGTGTTTGGAGGACAAAGAATGCTGAGTTGCATCCAAAGAACACCATACCTACTGTGAAGCATGGGGTGGAAACATCATGCTTTGGGGCTGTTTTTCTGCAAAGGGACCAGGACGACTGATCCGTGTAAAGGAAAGAATGAATGGGGCCATGTATCGTGAGATTTTAAGTGAAAACCTCCTTCCATCAGCAAGGGCATTGAAGATGAAACGTGGCTGGGTCTTTCAGCATGACAATGATCCCAAACACACCGCCCGGGCAACGAAGGAGTGGCTTCGTAAGAAGCATTTCAAGGTCCTGGAGTGGCCTAGCCAGTCTCCAGATCTCAACCCCATAGAAAATCTTTGGAGGGAGTTGAAAGTCCGTGTTGCCCAGCGACAGCCCCAAAACATCACTGCTCTAGAGGAGATCTGCATGGAGGAATGGGCCAAAATACCAGCAACAGTGTGTGAAAACCTTGTGAAGACTTACAGAAAACGTTTGACCTGTGTCATTGCCAACAAAGGGTATATAACAAAGTATTGAGAAACTTTTGTTATTGACCAAATACTTATTTTCCACCATAATTTGCAAATAAATTCATTAAAAATCCTACAATGTGATTTTCTGGATTTTTTTTCTCTCATTTTGTCTGTCATAGTTGACGTGTACCTATGATGAAAATTACAGGCCTCTCTCATCTTTTTAAGTGGGAGAACTTGCACAATTGGTGGCTGACTAAATACGTTTTTCCCCCACTGTACATGTTTCACTTCATTCAGGACTGAAATAGTACACTGAACTTGAGAATAGGAGTGTTGGGCTATATGTTGGACTAAAAAGAGAGCATAGAGATACTGAATCCCTGGACAGAGAGTGTATTGTTCTGGGAGGTCTGGCTGTGTGTGCGTGCGACCGTGCGCGCCTGTTTGTGTGCGTGCGCATCTGTGAATGTGTGTGTGCGTGCGACCATGTGTGTGTACGCATGTGTGTTAGAGAGAGGGAGAGCATCTGGACTATGTGAGGTGGGAGAGTGCTGACACTAGATAAGAGTGTTTATAATTACTAGAGGGCTAATCATGGGAGAGGATAGAGACAGAAACAGACGCAGCTACAAACACAGACTCCCAGATAGAACAACATTGTAGTGATGAAAGATATGGGCTCACCCCCTCCTGCACTCTACAGATTCTAGATATCCAATAGTACTGGGTGTAGTACTAAGACTGTATAAAATGTATTTTCAATACCATTTGCTTAAGTAGATGGTATAGTATGAGTGTAAGTGTATTTACTTGTTCAATCATGAGAAACATATTCCATATCCCTTTGGTTAGATTGGGTTCATACAGTATGTGGGTTCATATTATCCAATGTACAGTACAGTGAGTACAGCACATTTTTTGTAAGTGTATGTGATCCCTGCGAGAATTGAACCCACGACCTTGACGTTACCAGCACCATGATCTTACCAACTGGACCACAGTACATGTTTCAAATAAAGATGATAGAGTGTTTTGTTGACCTCCTAGTTGCGTGTGTGCGTGTCGTTACCATTGACAATGGTCCTTCTGGAAATCTCCCAGAGAACCAGGCCCAGGGCCCAAATGTCTGTCTGCTTGTACGACTCAAAGATGTCCATGCGGATGCTCTCGTCCAGAACCTCCGGTGCCATGTAGCGCTTGGTGCCCACCCTGGGGTTGTTCCCCACGTCCAGGTAATCACTGGTCTGAGAATGCATCACAGCCAGGCCTGGAGACACAACAGGGTCATGATCGGTAGGGAGAAAACATTTTTAAACAGAGTCAAACAGGGAGGTCATACCTGAATTTGTACAATAATAACACAGATTTTTCTAACATGTTTTTTCTACAGTGTGCCATACGGAACACAACCCAGGAACACAGGAAAAAGTAATGAATGCTGTCTATGTGGTCTCTCCAGGCGTATCATAAACAGGCAGCAGCAATTCAGAGAATGGACTTTGCCCCCCTCCTTTCTCTGTCCATTCCTAGCACCCTAGCGCTCTCTCCTTCTGCTCTCATTCCTTCATCCCTTTCCTCCCCTCCCACCTCCTGTTCTTACCCAGGTCGGCGATGCAGCACTGTCCGTTCCTCTTGACGAGGATGTTTCGGCTCTTCAGGTCTCGGTGGGCGATAGCGGGCTTGCCCTGGCAGCTGAGGATCTCCGTGTGGAGGTGGACCAAGCCGCAGGCTACAGACAGGCACATCCTTAGGCAGCCCTCTGTGTCCAGGCTGCTGTACTGGAGGAAGTCATAGAGACTACCCAGCTCATGGAAGTGGGTGATCAGCCACAGCTGGGTGCTGGAGTTCTTAGACGTCATGTCAGATGCTATGAAGCCTGGGGAAGCATGTTAACTATGAGATATTGTATTAGTGTTGGTAGGAATTGAGTGATACAGTAGACCATGGTTTCACCAACGTGGTTGGTGGTTTTATTATACTTAGTTTTTCATGGTTGGACATGAAAGACTGTAAAAACATCAGGAAATCCGCTCCAAGTTATTTTAATTTTGTAAATCTGTTCCCAAGTATTCTCACACATAATAGAGATACGTGATTATATATAAATGTAAGGAAGGTTTGAAATGATTGTTTTAGGCTGTTCTGTTTGGGCTTATTGTGGTCAATTTGCAGTCTACTAATTATTTGTAATTATGTTCCGGCTCCTGACCATCCGCTCGAGAAAAAATCGCACGCGGCTGATTAACTCTTGATAAGTGCGCATTGGGTTAGCGCAGTGCATTTTTCCAGTCACAATATATAAAGAAATACATTAATTGTACTTGATACACATATCTGTATACTCCAGCTTAGTGCAAGCAATTAGTCCAGTCCAAAACCATAGTATCATGAGACAACTGTTTTTGTCTTGTTGTACAACATGGATTATAGGTTATGTCGACTCACCCAGGATGTTGTCGTGTCTGAGCTGTACAGTGTTGTAGATCTCTGTCTCTCTGAACCATGACTGTTCGTCTCTAGAGGAGAAGATCTTCACTGCAACACTCTCTCCCATCCAGGTGCCCCTCCACACCTCTCCATACCGGCCCTTACCTGGGGATAGAGGGACAGAGCACAGACACACACAAAGTTCTCATCAGACATAATAACAGCTATGGAGAGGATTGGTGTATTGATCTGTTCACATTAGTATAGCCTCGCCTCCAGCCATTGTGTCTGGCAACGCAAGGCTAGTAGGCCTTGAGATGACCCTGTTTTTTAGAAGGTCCATGAGACACTGGTAAATGAGTGAGTGAGTTCACAGGGTCTGTATAGCACTGCAGCTATGGATGAATGAGAGACTGACAGAGAGAGTCAGACTGATAGAAAAGGAGGGAGTGAATAAGTGGAGGGGATGTCTCACCGACACACTCGACCAGAGAGATCTGCCGAGCCATGGTCCTCTGTACCAGGTATGGCAGGCCAGTCCCACTGCCTGAGGTACAGAACTCATCAAAGATTTCCTACACAGAGAGTCACACATGTCAAGGATCACAGCCATCCGGCACTGGTTTTCATATTGCAATTTCATTATATAAATAACAATATTATCGCTAAAGTGCCTGTGAGCTTGGTAGTGATTCTATGACATTATTTCCTCCTGTGCAATTCAATTTCATGAAATTCCATTCTTACCCCGTAGGTAGGGTCTGCCCCACTGGGCACCTTGAGCATGGAGACGTCACGGTCCTCTCTGTAGCCCAGCCTGTGGTGCTGTCGTCTGGAGCGTAGCCACAGCACCAGGCCACACACAGCCACGGACAGGATCAGCAACACCAGCAGAGGGACTGCCACCAGCAGAATCACACTGTCCTCACTTGTAGGCTCAACTAATGGACAGTGGACACACACAGTCATACAGGTAAGAGGGAATAGCAGTACAAAGACAGACTTTGATTTAAGCTGACCACAGGGGTATTCAAACTGGTCAGGACCTCCAACCAGATATGATAGAGATGATGTTACTCCAGAAAAGTTGATGTAGTATAAAAAGAAAGTTGGTCATATGGATTAAACATGCCTGTTGACATACAGTATCTTATTATTATACAACGGGTGGGTCTAATCCTGAATGCTAATTGGTTAAAACCGCATTCCAGCCGGTGTCTATTACACCAGCTAAATCTATGAAGTTTCTACTCCTTTCCATCTGACTGCGCAATCCACTGTCTCATCAGCCCAGCCAAGCAATTTATAAACTTGATCTCCACTATAAAATGCATCTAGACATGATCTCATTCCTTTTAGACTAACATTTAGTTTTCAACAGCAGAGATTTGTATACACCTTGCTGTCTTGTCTCTCTGACATTCAATATTCAAATTCGATCTCCAGCTGTCCTATAGTAATGAAGGTGTTGGGAGTTGGGACAAGACAGACAGGCAGCGTTTCTCAGCCAGTCGAAATCATGAATCAGCTGGCATTATTTTTATGGATATATACAAAGAAATGTCAATTGAAAAAAGGTCAAACGGAACGAAGTGCAGCTAGTTTGCAGTCTTTCCAGCTTCAGTTTGAAGTGATTGTGTTAGCTGTGTTGTTGGCTAGCTCCTCTGAACAACAGTGTCCTGACGAGTGAGCACATTCTCTATGCCAGGCGTAATTGCGCCCATTGTTATGGATGAAGCCAAATAAATGTCACTAGAAAACAGCTTAAACAAATGCAAATGCAGCTACTTTTCTGTTATTCTGGTTGCACTTTTTGACGTGACTAAGTTAGCCGTAGTTGTCTAGCTAGCAAGCAAGGGATAAGAATGTTGCCAGCCAGTATTGCAATGGAACATTTAGAACGAACGACTGGGTCGCGTCCATAGATACAGAACAAAAAGACAACGACTGGGTCGCGTTTCTGGCAACCGAAACGTTAGAACGAACTACCAGCCAGCTTGGGTAGCAACCCTAGATTTGAGTCGGGACTATATATTGTGGAAGGATGAAATAGTATAAATAAATTCATAAAAATAATGTTTTTAATGAAAATATGTCAATCATTATTTGAATATGTTGGTAACCCCTTGTATAAAAGTGATAATACACCAGTGCCAATATATCCTCCAAACACCTTCTTCTTCTTCTTCTTCTTCTTCTTCTTCTTCGATGAGGTTTAACGGCGGTTGGCATCCAATTTGTTGCATTACCACCACCTACTAGACTTGCTTGAAAAATTTAATAAAGAATTCCCTACCATCTAACACTACACTCACAAATTCAAAAATATTATTAATAATTAACACCACCCTACTCCACTATTTAAATATATTCATTCCTACCTCATGCCCTCAACCTGAAATGATGGGACATCACCACTTAACACTCCCTGTAACTCTTCTGATGTCAAGTCTCGCACACCCAAAAACCTCTCTGCAGCTGCCACCACAACCTCAATTTTCTTCGACTTACGTTCCATCCCTACAGTACAATGAATAACCATTGCTATAAATGCTAAAAATCCAATCTTACTGAAACATATATCACTTGTTGGCCTATCCCTCTGTACTGGTACATATCTACTACTCTCACCACTCTTCCCCCTTTGAACCATCTTCCTCTACTTTCTTCACTGCCTCAGCATATGACAACTTCTTCACTACTCTTACCCTGGAAACCTCAACCTGCCTCTCTCGCACGGGACATTTCTGATCCCCAGCCCCATGGGCACCCCTACAATTAGCACATACCACTACTTTCCCCAATGCTACACATTCCTTTGTCTCATGCCCTTCTGCACACTTCTCACACCTTGGAACCTCCCTCCTACACACTGCTGCCACATGCCCATAAGTTTGACACCTGTAACATCGTAATATATTCGGCACATAAGCTCGTACAGGATAACTTATATATCCTAACTTCACTTTGTCAGGCAAAGACTCAACTTCAAAACTCAAAAGAACAGACAATGACTCTTCTGTTTCCCCACTCTCGCCACCCTGTTTGCGTCGCACCAAACGACGAGCATCACAAACACCAGAAATCTTCCCCTTCAGTTGGTCAACTTTTACATTTACTGCTACCCCAGTAATTACTCCTTTAATGGCGCCCTTTTTCCAAACACTGGCTTCTCGGGCATTATCACTTAATTAACACATGGCATTACCCCTGTCAGCCACCAGGGGGACATCAGACACTGAGTTTCCATTAGAAGCCTGTATGACTGAGGTCTGAATCCTTACCTGATTAGAGGGGAAGGATGAAAATCAGCGAACCTCAAGGCCCAGATATGATAGGGGGTTCTAGACTGTTTGAAAGGAGGTTCTAGAGAAGTTGCAGTGCTCTAACCTGGGTCTGGGGGAGCGGTGCTGTTGACGTTACAAAAGTTATTGGAGCAGCAGTGGACGTACAGTCCCTGGAAGTTGGTGTAGCACTGTTCCTTGTGGTGGTCCCTCTGGAAACAGCCCTTCTCCTCTCTGCCATGCACCTTGGTGTAGAAGCAGTAGTCACCCCTGCAGGTGCCGTTCAAACATGTCCCCTTCTTGTTTTCACATGTACACAGCAGGTTGGTGCTGTCATCAGGGCCTGGAGAGAGGGAACCAGTGAGTGTGTGAGCTGTGTACGTATATACACAAACACACAGACACACACAGACTTCAGCCGACATGGACTGTTCTCTACACTACTGTCTAGCAAACGCTACCGGAGCATCAAGTCACGGACCAAAAGGCTCCGAGATAGCTTCTATCTCCAAGCAATAAGATTGTTGAACAGCTAACCGATGGCTGCTCACCCTCATCCACGAACTATCTGCACTGACTCTTTGCACACTCTCAGGTCTACACACACACACATACACACGCACATACATACTGACGCCACATATGCTCGCACACACACATTTATTTTTATATATCCTGCTACCCAGTCCCTTTTTATCCCCTGCCTACATGTACATATTACCTCAACTTCCACCGTATCTCTGCACATTGATATGGTACTGGTACTAGCCTTGTATATACAGTAGCTTGCATTTTTGTGTTTTATTTCTTGTGTTTAAATGTTTATCTGACCTAGTTTTGTTTCCGTGCTTTTTTAAAGATCCTATTCTGGAGTATCTAATTCGTACCTATGACATTGAACTCTGCATTGTTGAGGAAGACCTTGTAAGTAAGCGTTTAGCTGGATGGTTTGCACCTGTTGTATTCTGTCATGTGACAAATTTACTTGGATTTGATTGGACACACACAATCTCTCTCTATAGTGCCCTTTTCCATCACAGCACCAGTGTGTCGCCAGTGATTATGTTAACGTAAGTGCTAGTGTTATTTTTTGCCAACTTTGTTTCCATCAGGAGTGTGACACACTGAGGACTTATAACACAGAAACAAGCTTACCATCTGATGGTGATCCCAAAGATGACCGATCTGCAAAATATAAAAGACAGCGGTGAGAGAAAGGGCAGGTCTGGTGGGCCTGCCTTGGACTGTATAGAGGCCTCAGTGGAGACCAGAGAGGTGAGGAAGTGGTCACTGAGGGACTGAAGGGTTTCTCTCTCTCTCGCTTTCTCCCTGAGGCCTACAGGTCAGGGGCCGCAGCAGCAGCACTCACCCAGGCACAGCAGGAAGACACAGACTTCCTCTGCTCTATTGTTTCACTACCGTACGACAACGAGCACTTCTCATCTACACACGCATCGGCACCTAGCTGATTCCCCAGCAGCAACTCACTCGCTCACGCTCAGATACACACAAACGCAGGCACAAACACAAAGATATACAACACACACACACACTGGTGATTGCGTAAGCTAGCACACTCAAAGATACACACAGCCACGGACACGCACAGCCACATTCTTTATTGACCTACCTGCATGAGCTGTGGAGGTCCACAGGCACATCCCAGCCAGCAGCACTGTGAGCATTGCAGCACCCCCCATCTCTGTCAGAGAGACAATACAACAATTAGAGCTGCAGTGATTATGCTTTGTTACAGTATATTGGTCTTTAGGCACTCGATGCAAGAATATGGGACACGCAGTTCTCTCTCTGACACTGTTTCCCACCGGGGGGCCAGTATGAAAAAAAATTATTATGCACTCACTAACTGTAAGTCGCTCTGGATAAGAGCGTCTGCTAAATGACTAAAAATGTAAATGTAAAATGTTTCATAAACTCCTATGCAGCTTCACAATCAATGTCAACTTCTAAGTTTCCTCTCGTTTTCCCTCTCCTGCTCTCTCTCCTCTCTCTCTCGATCTCTCTCTCTCTTGGCTCCTACCAATCTGTCCTCCCACTCTCTCTCTCTCTCTGAGTATGACAACCTAGGCCCGGTTGCTGTGGCTGAGCTGACTGGGCATCTCTGCAATTAAAATACCAAATGGAAACAGCTGCAGCAAGATCGACACAGCTCCAGCCCAGCAAACATTCCTACAACATTGGGTAACGTCCCAATGGAGTCCACGATTTGGTTTCCAGCTAACATTAGCATGACAACATCAGCCCCAGCTGCAGTTTGGAGCCACACAGCCCTAGTGATTCCCACTGACTCCCAGTCTGTCAGCAGAGGAAGTTATGAGGTCAAAAACAACAACAGAGAGAGCGCCAGGCCCAGGGTCCAGTCAGTCTGCCTGTTCTGTAATTGAAGTGGGTGGTGGGTGGGATAGAAGAGAGGGCTTAGTCAGGGAAAGGCAGCACTCTGCACTGCCCGGCCCTATGTGTTTGTGTGTCAAACCCCTGTGGGTGTGTATGTGAGTGTGTGTATGTGTGTTTGTGTGTACTGTGTAGCTAGCTAACTAGGCCCAGACTCAGGCCTGTCGGCTCCATGGCTGCCCGGATCACAGTGTAAATATTGATTGCTATGCTTCCTGCCATTGAGAAGCCGCGCCCTGGAGGGAGACTCAGGTCTGCTCATTGTGTGTGTGTGTGTGTGTGTGTGTGTACCTGCTCATTGTTTAGGTTTGACTGCTCTGGGTCACGCAAGCTAGAGAGGGTAGAGGCTGGAGGATGGGTTTCTAGGCAATGAGACAGGGTTAGTTTCAGTATTCATTTGGTGTTGTGTGTACTTTATGCTGGTGTACAAACCATGGGTGTGTGGCTTCTGATTGGTGGGTATGGCCATCTTTTAGAGTAGTGCTTGTGCCCTGCCATTGCAGCAAAGAAAGAATATTACAGCTCTGTTAAACCAGTTGTTAAGGAGCCAGGCAGGCTTATTGGAACTATAGTGCAGAGTGCACCATTTCATAACCCCCCACCTCCCATAATTAAATTGACACTCATGTAGTTTCACAAGTCATGTACTGCGTGATATCATGGAAAAACATGGGTCATGTTTCTGAAACGGCTGAGTAATGAAAACTGCCTACAGGATATTTGGCGGATTGACTTCCAGATATTGCACAAACAATAAACGCTTGAAATGAAATGATACATGCTGCAACTTTCTGTGTTGATTCAGACCACCTACTATCCTCAGGAGAGCTGTGGAGTCAGATAATGTACCACTCAGTGGAGGCTGCTGAGGGGAGGACGGCTCATAATAATGGCTGGAACGGAGTCAATGGAATGGCATCAAACACATGGAACCCACGTGTTTGATGTATTTGATACCATTCCACTGATTCCTCTCCAGCCATTACCACGAGCCCTTCCTCCCCAATTAAGGTGTCACCAACCTCCTGTGGTACCACTCAATGATGTATAAACACAACACACTGGAATGTATGTCTATGATAACACAACACAACCAGACAGAGTTTGTGAAATCATCTTCTTATTGTGTTGATGGCTGCTTGGGCTCCGAAGCAAAGTAATTAAGTCGAATCATCATACCAAAAGAACAGATTTAATATGTCCATGTGATTATAATGACAAACACTTTTCAATGCCACAACAGGCTACAACTTTGCAAAACCAGCTTAAATCTTTAAACAGACATCTTTACCACTCTGCTTTTTTGCACAAATTGTGTGGCTCCAGCTCAACTCAAGCATCGTTTTAAGAGAAGAATCCATTGATGTCAGTTCTAGAACACCACAGTGTTCCGGTTTGGCAATGAGGAACAATGCCGCGAGACCACAATCAGGGTTCTAAGCTCAGCAGCTGTACCACGTACCACATCTCCAAGCCAAACCATGGTGCATTATTACACACTGACACTGACTAGCAGAGGGAGGATACAATTTCCTGCATCATGCATCCCTTGAGAAAGGCCCTGCAGCTGAAACTTCAACTGAATAAAAACGGCTAAAGTAAGCAAGATAAACTTTTTTTGCACATGCGTGCACCCTATTTTTCACTGTATCATGTAGCAGTCTACATATCCGCAGTGTTTTAATATGGGCCCTTAGGAAGACAAACATTCTGTAAACACAGCTCCACCCATTGAATTGGCTTATTCTCTACGGAGGAGCACTAACCCTACTGTCTGTCTCTGATTCCCCCTCTAGTCCAGATCTACCATAAGATCCGGGTAGAGATGAGCAATCTGCCTCAGCCATCGCAGACAGGCAGAGGCAGGCCAGTCACACACACAGCACACTTCCTTTCTCTGTTTTCCCCTGTTTGTCTCCACTCTGTCCACAACACCACGGCGGTCACACAGACCCGTGGGAAAACACAGCCATTGTCATCTCTTCCTCTCATCTTAAAAGCTTTGACTTCTCAGTCCCATCTCCAGTTCCATCTGGATTACATAGATGTTGTGGTGGTTGGGGGAAGGGAAGGAAAGGCAACCCAGCTAGCACATAACGTTCTGAGAACCATATGTTTCTTAGTGCTTGGTGGTACCGAACTGTCTGTTCAAGCAGTTGGCACACAGTTCGGACACTCATCGGTAAAACACAAGACATGCAACCAGAGGTCTCTTCACAGTCCCCAGGTCCAGAACGCAGGCTAGGAAACGCACAGTATTAAATAGAGCCATGACTACATGGAACTCTCTGCCACCCCAGGTAACTCAAGCTAGCAATAAAACCAGATTCAAAAACCAGATAAAAGAACACCTTACGGCACAACGGGGGACTGTGAAGAGACACAGCCATTTTTATATATTTTGTATTGTATTATGCATCGTATTATGTAGGTGGGTGGGCTTGCATGAGCCTTGGCTTGTGCGAGCCGGAACGGCTCATAGGGCAGGAGCCGTCTCCTGTTTCTTAAGCGTGAGGCAGAGGCAGGACTTTATGTAGTGTTATGTATATTATGTTTATTATGTATATTATACTATGTATATTATGTATTTTATTTGTTGTTTTGTTTCCTGTTTGGAACCCAGGAAGAGTAGCCACTGCCTTGGCAGTGGCTAATTGGGGATCCCAATAAATACTTTTTTGCATTCAACCTTCCCACAACGTTCTGGGAATGGTGCAGGAGTTGCTTGGCTTTGGAACATTCTCAGCACATTTAAAGAACTTGACAAAATAACATTATTTTCTTGGTATTTCATTACTTTAACAGAACGTTTCCTAAAAGTTCAAACATGGTTACATTTAATTACATTTTTGGTAATGTTCTAGGAACGTTCTCCAACTGGTTTGACATTGGGAATGTTCTCAAATAGTTCAGAGAACGTTAAGAAACAATGTTCTTCTATGGGAATTTCAGTACTTCCGTAAAACGTTTCCTACAGGTTACCGCATGAATCTATTTAAAGTAATGTTCTCAGAACGTTAAGGGGCGGCAGGTAGCTTAGTGGTTAAGAGCGTTGTGCCAGTAACCGAAAGGTCGCTGGTTCTAATCCCAGAGCCTACTAGGTGAAAAATCTGTCGATGTGCCCTTGAGCAAGGCACTTAACCCTAATTGCTCCTGTAAGTCGCTCTGGATAAGAGTGTCTGCTAAATGACTAAAATTTAATTTGTTAAGAAACAACGTTCTTCTGTAGGAATTTCAGTACTTCAGCATAACGTTTACTCATGGTTCTATTTAAAGTCAAGTTCTCAAAACATTAAGAAAACTTTCCATAAAAATCACAAGAAAGCATTAGTGACTTCAAAGAACATTCTAAGAATGTTATTTAAAAACATATTCATTCTGTTCTCAGCGTCAACAAAGCTCTCTCTATCCTCTATCTTGTTAAGTATGTTCAGGTGTGTTGCCTTGCCCACTAATTGGCCACACCTGATTTTAATGAGTGCTTGTTTCCTTTGAAATGGGGTCTGTTTGAATAGACTAAAATGAACAGCTTTGTATGAGTTGGTGGCACAGTGGACTAATTCCATGGATAGAAAACAGAACACCATCGGTTTGAATCTCACTGATGCCATGCCACACATGCATTTCCATGTGTCCTATCTGTACTTGGAGTTCAAAACAGTTAACTTAAGCTAGCAGTGTTATTAAAAGTCGAAACATTCAGTGAATGTTTTAAGGAAGTTATTCAAAAACGTCCAAATAACCTCAACATTTCGTTCAAAACATTCACAACTTTTAGAGAATGTTCTCAGAACGTTATTTAATTACCTTCAAATAACCTATAATTTCCGTTCTCAGAACATTAATAAAACTCTCCCAGGAAAACTTTCAGGGAACCATAGTAAAACTCAGAAAGTTTAAAAAACGTTCAGTTTTACAGGTCAGGAAACCTATGGCTTCGTTCCCAGTACCAATGGGAAACCAAAAACGTACGTTCCCACAACTTCCAAGGAGCCAAATGTGCTAGCTGGGAAGCCACCAGTAGAAGAGGCAACAGCAAACTGACTCCAACCTCCTGCAATGTGCCTCTATCTGCCTACCACAACTGAAGGAACTCTTCCACAACTCTTCTACTCATCTACAACTCTTCTACTCTTCTACATGGATAAAAGTGTCCGCTAAATGGCATATAGACAATATATACAAGTCATAAGGAATACCTGGGATAGGATAAAGTAATCCTTCTACCCCCCCCCCCCACCCCCTCCCAAAAAAAACATTGTAAAGTGGTTATCCCACTGGCTATAAGGTGAATGCACCTATTTGTAAGTCGCTCTGGATAAGAGCGTCTGCTAAATGACGTAAATGTAAATGTAAATGTAAATTTGTAAGACACCTGACTGTATAGCTCAGATGACAGAACAATATCTAGATACACTACATGGGCAAAGGTATGTGGACACCTACTCAACGAACATCTCATTCCAAAATCATGGGCATTAATATGGAGTTGGTCCCCTCTTTGCTGCAATAACAGCACCCACTCTTCTGGGAAGGCTTTCCACTAGATGTTGGAACATTGCTGCGGGGCCTTGCTTCCATTCAGCCACAAGAGCATTAATGAGGTCGGGCACTGATGTGGGGCGATTAGGCATTCCAGTTAGGCCTTCCAATTAGGCCTTCCAATTAATCCCAAAGGTGTTTGATGGGGTTGAGGTCAGGGCTCTGTGCAGGCCAGTCAAGTTCTTTCACACCGATCTTGACAAACAATTTCTGTATGGACCTCGCTTTGTGCATGGGGGCATTGTCATGCTGAAACAGGAAAGGGCCTTCCCCAAACTGTTGCCACAAAGTTGGAAGCACAGAATCATCTAGAATGTAATTGTATGCTGTAGCGTTAAGATTTCCCTTCACTGGAACTAAGGGGCCTAGCCCGAACCATGAAAAACAGTCCCAGACCATTATTCCTCCTCCACCAAACTTTACAGTTGGCACTAATACTATGCATTCGGGTAAATTAGGTTCTCCTGGCATCTGCCAAACCCAGATTCGTCCGTCGGACTACCAGATGGTGAAGCGTGATTCATCACTCCAGAGAACGTGTTTCCACTGCTCCAGAGTCCAATGGCGGCTAGCTTTACACCACTCCAGCCAATGCACATGGTGATCTTAGGCTAATTTGAAGCGGTGTCCATATACTTTTGACCATGTACTGTATATCTTTATCATTCAGAAAATTTATTGTCTTTCACTGTTTATCCAAAGATAGCCATGATTGTATGTTTAGTATCTGTTGTTTAGTACAGTCTTTGTTGTTTAGTAAAGTCTTTATAGCTTTAATCCTGTGATTGTTGTGACTCAGAGCATGTTATGATGAGAGAGAGACTGGTCTGGTCTGGTATGCCTGATTGTATCTGCATTAGACAGACATGGCAAAGCCAGGCTTAGTGTTTGTCTATATGCTTCAATTACTGTGTGCATCCCAAATGGCACCTTATTCCCTATTTAGTTAACTACTTTTGACCAGGGCCCATATGACTCTGGTCAAAAGTAGTGCACTATGTAAGGAATAATGTGCAATTTGGGAAGCACCCATTGTGTGTGTTCTCTCTTACATGTGAGGTAGGATCAGCTGTCCCTCCCTACCCCCATGCTTGAACCAACCAATGATGATAAAATGATAAAAGGCAAAGACATGTCTTTTAAGGAAACAAAATACCTCAAGGGATTTGCAAAATTTAGAGCTACGGCACAATAGGGCCTAATTTCTTTTGTGTAAATCACCAATAGTCATTGGATTCAGCTTATGCAAAAGTTGAAGTACAGTATTTGCATGAATGCAAATTCAAATATTTATAGGAATATTCATATTGTATTTCATCATAGGGCCTTCTGCTTGAACCATATAGTAATTGTAAAGAGGCTAAAACACTGAAGATATGCAGCTGTAGTGAACCATGGTGGCTGAGGTGTGTTGAGAGTTTGTTCCTTCACACCTGAGTGAGAGAAGAGTTTGCAGTGACATAACATACTTCCATGGCTGTTGTGTTGTGTTCCACCCACAGTTCTATGTAACCACACCTGGCAGCTCAACTACAGGTGGCCTACATCATGTCTCATCATAGCCCATACAACACTTCATAAACTAGTAATGATGGGAAAGATCTACTGGGCCCATATTTATAAAGCATCTCAGAGTAGGAGTGATGATGAAGGAACAGTTTTGACTTTAGATCCTAATGAATAAGGGGGGACCTGATCCTAGATCCGCACTCCTACTCTGAGAAGACTTATGAATACTGCCCCTGATCTAGGATCAAGTCGCCCCTGTCCATAGACTCTTATTCATTATGATCTAAAAGGCAAAACTGACCTTGGATCGGCAGCACTGCCACTCTGAGACGCCTTATGAATATGGGCCCTGGGTTTTGCTTTGAATGGACTCAATATTAGGCACACATTTTGCAATGTTCAGATATTCTGTAACCTGAACCGTGCCTTGTCTTGGAGTGAAATGTCATTGCTAAACTGGAGACAATCTAGACTGGAAACGTGCAGGTTTTCTATCCAATAAGCACCGCTGTGGTTTGGCGCTTTTCTGATGTGGTCAAGGTGGGAAATGTGTCAGTTAGGCATCAGTATCTCATAGCCTACAACATTCTAATCTTAACAGAGACTTGCAATAACTAAGTTTACCTACTTTTTTATTTAAAAAGCTATCCACACCTAGACAAAAGGTTAAACGAATAGGCAACAGCTGTCACAAATGTCAGATTAAATGTGTAGCGTACTAAATATTGAACATAACACTCAAATCATTAAAAATATATATTCTAAGACTTTTACCTGTTTTTTTCCCCTTTTTACGCGCACCTTCTTGCTTTTCACGAAGAAACCAAATGATGTATCACCACAGAAATGCGCCACGTTTGTCCCATATTAAAAACAAAATATATCTTTAAACTACTTTAAAGTGTTAAAAGACAACCAAAATGAATGTATTTGATACGTCTTCCATTCATATGTCAACCTTTGAGTTCGGTGAAAGCATTCAGTTCCAGATGTTGAATCCTAAAATCTCTCCACATCCTTTCCTGTTTCGATGCGAATCAACCTCAGTACTTCTTAAATACCGCTCCTCTCAACTTTATGTCAAATAATTTCAGTTCTGCTCCAATAGAACGACTAAACTAAATATCCAAGATACTTGACGGGGAAAATGAGCGACCCTCCTTTATGTCAAGTTTACCAGATTTGTCTCGTCAAGAGCGGCGCAGTGACGCTGTATCTCGGTCTAAAATCTTTGACTGATAAACCGAAAACACGAAGCGGAGCTGGAACATAGGCTAGACGTCAGTCTTCCGCTTTGAAATAAGTTCACAAACAGGCCGTGTCTCCATCTCGATAAAGTAGCCTACGTAGGCTGCCTAGGAACCTTCAACCTAAATTTGCTCTGTTCCTGATTCAAGAGCAAGATTAGGCCTACAGAGATTTTAAATAAAATTGTGTCCCACCCCTCATTGTCTCGAACGGGGTCTGGCTGGAATGTGCTCTCTCAGAGCAGTTTTCCTGTTGCTGGCAAACCTCTTATTTTCTCCTCTGGTTTTTCCTCTTGTAGCCTGGCGTATATGAAGACTACAATTACAGGGCAGACGTGGCTTTGGGTCTCTCAGTGATGCGAGTTTAAGAGATAGACAGTAGTAAATATGTTATAAATACATAATTAGGCATCAAGAGACAACATTTTTACTCTTGAACTTTAATTATAACTTCATTATTAGACCTTAACATACACTGTGTGTGTGTGTGTGTACTGTTTTTTGTGTGATGCTCACTGTCTTTTATATCATTAACAAATCAATACTTTCTATCACTAACACTGTCTGTCTCATCTGACTATGAGCCCAAGCATGGACCGGCCATGGAGACTGGACTGGAGACAGTGTGACACCCTATTCCCTATGCAGTGCACTTTTGACCAGAGCCCATAGAGCTCTAGTCAAATGTAGTACACTACATAGGGAATAGGGTGCCATTTGGGACACAACCTCTCTGAGACAGCCGGTCCCAATTCACTCCCTACCCCTCCTCTTACCCCTTGGACCTAACCCTTCAGCGTTTGCAGATCTAACTGAGTAATGGATGATGACACACTAACTGTTAATGGTATTACAACTGGTATCCGGTCTCATTTGGCTCTTGTGTTACAGCAACGAATACTATTTTTGTATTTGTTACTATATTAGGCACACATCCTCCTCAGAAGGACAGTCAGAGCTCTAGGGGAATATTGCACTATTTTAGCCAGCTTTGGTCATCATGAAATATCATTTGAAAGGAAGTTTGCAAGGCTTACAGTGGGTCTATATCCAGTAAATATAGTTATCTAGACCCAGTGGATCCATTTTTTCTAATACTGAACTGTTAATCTCCCACAATTATCCAAATATGACTGCCTCCTTTATGGGAATGCTAAATTATACTGAAGCGTGGGTGAGATCTTTTCTTCATTTGAGTAATGTGAATTCCTTGTTCTCATGGTCCCTAAATTATCCACTTGGCCTAGGTACAGCAGCTACATACACAGCTGGGAGGCCTCACATCAACAATCTCAGGGAAGAGAGCAAAATGTTCTTCTGCTTTTGATCAGCAGCAACATGTATTTTTCCTTCCCTACATTAATCTGTGAGCTGTTGAGATCCGGGTTGTTCTCAGCATTCCTTCAGAGCCAGGCAACACCATAGAAATAGAAGGATATGTAATTATATTTCTATGGGCAGCACAGTGTGTCTCTGTTTTCTCCAGGCTTCACTGAAACTCTTTGTTTTGTTGTTGTGCAATAACCACACAGGACAGGATTCAATAGAATTGAGAGAAAGTCTGGGCAATCTGCTTTGACATTCAACAATCTTTGAAAGAAATGGTCTAGCAGACACATTTTAACAGATTAGAAATAATCATTTTAAAGGCTTAATCTAATTAGAAAAACAACAAAACTGCAGTCTACCCAGTTGGTTTGCTATAAAGATGTGGGATGAGAATAGGAGATTCCTTTCCAAGAAAGGTTCTGGAAATATATATAAACTTTCTGTGCACGGGGTAGGCCGTCATTGTAAATAAGAATTTGTTCTTAACTGACTTGCCTAGTTAAATAAAGGTTAAATAAATAATACAAATTAGGGAATAGGGTACCATTTGCAACACACCCTCATTCTTTAGTCACAGGTTCTAATCTGGCCTCTCGCTGACTTCCAGAAGGCTCTTATTTTAATGTTGACTTTATATTGAGTAGTTCCCCAACTGCAAAATGGAACTGAAACTAAATAATCTAGAGATACTGTGAGAAAGTTTAACTGGGTTCACTGGGTAGGTTGATCTACTGGCATGAAAGTTGATGAGGGATTTTTGGTAAGTTGAGCAATTCTTGCTTTAGTGTTGATCTTATTCCTCCCCAAAACGTTTTGTCTGTTTGTTTAGTTTTCCTATTTTGTCTTGTTTGCTCTACAGACTGGTATTTCTGGTCTAGGGACAGTTCTTAGCATCTAAAAATACCCTAATTCATTATTCATTATATGTGTTCTCCTCCCAATGACACTGGTTGGAGGTACCTGGGCTTTTACCTCCACTGACCCCAAGTCAGATCTTAAACACTGTCTGTTATAAAGCTAAAAGTAGGGGTACCTAGGCCTTGACCCAAACTGACCCCAAGTCAGGGCTAAAACGCTGACTATTACGCAATGAGCTGCACAATGACTCAGGACATCAGCCCTGACCCCTCCCATCTGTTACATTGCATCCTTATGCAGGTACCTATGGTTACACCTGTAGCCTGACCCTATGGTTAGGTTGTATGGTTACACCCTGATCTGACTCTGACCATAATAGCACCAGTTAACGAGCTCACTGAGCTCAAAGTGGAAGAGGTTACTGTGGCATCATGGAACCACACTTATAAGCTTATAAGTACTGAAATGTATAGCTACCTACTGCATATAGGGGGAAGAAAGATCATCAGTCACATGGATGTGGTGTTTTTAAACGTTTTAATGTTTGGTTTAGTAATAGGATATTCATTAGGCCTGTTGTATCTATTCATATTGTAGGAGCCATTTCTGATGTATCAGTGGCTTTTGACAGGCAATATTCACTACCCATATGTCTCTTTCCAAATCTTTGATGAGGGTCATAGTAGAGTTATTGAAGAATAACCATCACATTAGGGCAGCTACAGACACAAGCTTATTCCTACTCCACACTTAACTCAGCGATATGACGTAGATGCAGAAAGTAAACAGCATAATGGGTCAATTTCCGCAACAACAAAGAGCGTTGAAGCACAATGCTCAACTTCTCCACTGTTTTGGTCCTGTGGCTACCACGCTGTAACAGCGTGAAGCGAACCCGTGTACATGCGCAGATACTGTGTGTGACTGTGTGAGAGCGAAGTCTTGCATCTCGCTCATCTCAATATCTGCGGTGCTGCTCGTGGCAACGTCATTTCGCTGAGTCTACCTTTAACAGTTGCACTGTATCTACAGTGCATCTGCTAACTTAGCTAAGACTTCTGAGTAAGTTTGTGCAACGTAATAATAAAGTCACTCAGTGTCATTCTGGCTTATCTAAGAACCTGAGCATCATCAAAACCGAGGTTATCCCTGATATAACTAGCTTGGTCCCAGATCTCTTTGTGCTGTCTTGCCAACTCCTATGGTCATTGTTATTCTAGGAGTTTGCAGGAGTTATTCATAATTTGAATAACTAATGGTAATGTCCCGCTTCTCTTTCAGTAAGTGCAAGCAGAAATTTGGCTCTGGTTCCTTCACAGTTTTGTGAAGAACGTGGAAGCCCTACTGATCTTTTTAATAACTGACTCTCCAAAAATAAAACAACAAAATAATTGAACATAGAAAAAGCATATTCCACTTGGAAGATACATTAATAATAAAGTCTAGGAATGTTCAGGCCATTTCACTGTCCTTACAGCATATCCCAATCGAGAGGAAAAAGAACAGTCCATCCATTAGTCTTAGTCCGGCTCAGATGCTAGTTTCCACCCATGTTATTGGAGACACCACTGCAGGGCTGAAACTGGGCTTCCATGATGGCCCCAGAAAGGGGCCACCACAGGGGAGCTGTCCCCTCATCCCTCTTATATGACATCATCACAGATTGGAGTTAGTAAGAGATGGCAGCACAGAGGCCGTTCTATTCTCCCAGGGTTCTGTGCCCTCACTCTGTGGCAGTTTACAAACAGACAGTTGGCAGTTTAACTTGCTTTGACGGGCTCCTTGGCCTTGGCCGCCGCCTTGGCTACCTTCATTTTAGCTTTCTTAAGTGCCTTCTCTTGCGCTTCCTTCTCTTCCTCCAACTTCTCCTTTTCCTTTTTCTTCTCCTGCTTATCCGACTTGTACTTCCAGACTGGAGGCTCCAGGTGGCCCTTGTGCCTCTTTGTCTTCTTCGCCTTCTTGGGTGTTTTGTCCGCAGACTTAGTGAAGGTGATCGTGGGGATGCAGCTGGACGGGAAGACACTGTTGCGATTCGCCAAAGAATGGGGGAGGAAGTTCTGGACGCTGTTTGCAGTCGTTGAGAGAACACTATCCCTCCGCTCCGTGTCAGAGCAGCAGTTGGCGAGCGAGAGGGAGGACGACGACCGTGCCGGCGTGAAGGAACACTTCACACCGTTACTATGACACACAGAGCTCTCCTCCAGTTCCTTGCTGCTGTGCTTTTCCATCAGCTCTGGCACGGCCAGCCGCCGCTTCCCGACCTCGGGGGGGCTGGTGGGGCAGAGTGGCCGGCAGCCCATGGAGACTAGTGGACTGTGGATGGATGTTGTCATCCTGACCATGTGGTCCAACACCCCATTGTCCTGAGGGTCGTTGGGGAAGCTGAATGTCAAGCTGTCCTTCAGACGCTGGGTCAGGTTCTTGGGGGCCATGGCTTTAGAAGATAGAAGAAAATTACTTTATTGTCAATATAAGAATATAGGCCATTTAGCAGACACTTTGATCCAATTAGTACAGAGACACGGAAATGTGTATTTTTCCTTTATACCTACCCACCCAAGACACATACATAGCCTCCACACATGGGTCCACCGCAGTGCCCCTGAAGCAGTTTAGGGGTTAAGTGCCGTGCTCAAGGGCACAACAGCAGGCGATGTAGCCTATTTAGGATTGTGATGCCAGCATCCCTCCCTGCCATATTTTTCCCAGTTGGTGCGGGGATTTGAACCGCCAACCCTCTGGTTCTCATCTCTCAAACCTTTCGCCACCAGCTCCTTCAGCTCGGGCCACTCCATCACGTAGCTATCGCAGAACTGTTCAGCGATGGGACACGCCTGGAGGCGGCGGAGACGCTGTAGGACCTCAAAACGACCTGTCTTCAGGGCCCAGTCTGTAATGCTTTTCCCTTTGACATCGTCCACTACGTTGATATCAGCACCTGGTAAGTGGTCAGGGAAAGAGAGGGCAGGGAAATGGAGAGAGAGAGAGAGAGAGAGAGGGAGGAGGGAAATGGAGAGAGAGAGAGAGAGAGAGAGAGAGAGAGAGAGAGAGAGAGAGAGAGAGAGAGAGGAGGGAAATGGAGAGACAGAGAGAGAGAGAGAGAGAGAGAGAGAGAGAGAGAGAGATAAAGGAGAACGGAGACACATAAAACCATGAGAGAAACTGGGCATGATCAGATTTTCAGAAGGTAACGTGTGAGGCATGTACTGTGCTAAGAATCCTGGGACTAAACACCTCCCTCTGCAACTGGATCCTGGACTTCCTGACGGGCCGCCCCCAGGTGGTAAGGGTAGGTAACAACACATCTGCCACACTGATTCTCAACACGGGGGCCCCTCAGGGGTGCGTGCTCAGTCCCCTCCTGTACTCCCTGTTCACCCATGACTGCATGGCCAGGCACGACTCCAACACCATCATTAAGTTTGCCGACGACACAACAGTGGTAGGCCTGATCACCGACAACGATGAGACAGCCTATAGGGAGGAGGTCAGAGACCTGGCCATGTGGTGCCAGGATAACAACCTCTCCCTCAATGTGACCAAGACAAAGGAGATGATTGTGGACTACAGGAAAAAAAAGAGGACTGAGCACGCCCCCATTCTCATCGACGGGGCTGTAGTGGAACAGGTTGAGAGCTTCAAGTTCCTTGGTGTCCACATCACCAACAAACTATCATGGTCCAAACACACCAAGACAGTCGTGAAGAGGGCACGACAAAGCCTATTCCCCCTCAGGAGACTGAAAAGATTTGGCATGGGTCCTCAGATCCTCAATAAATTCTACAGCTGCACCATCGAGAGCATCCTGACTGGTTGCATCACCGCCTGGTATGGCAACTGCTTGGCCTCCGACCGTAAGGCACTACAGAGGGTAGTGCGTACGGCCCAGTACATCACTGGGGCCAAGCTTCCTGCCATCCAGGACCTCTATACCAGGCGGTGTCAGAGGAAGGCCCTCAAAATTGTCAAAGACTCCAGCCACCCTAGTCATAGACTGTTCTCTCTGCTACCGCACGGCAAGCGGTACCGGAGTGCCAAGTCTAGGTCCAAAAGACTTCTCAACAGCTTCTACCCCCAAGCCATAAGACTCCTAAACAGCTAATCATGGCTACCCGGGCTATTTGCACTGCCCCCCCCCCCACCCCATCATTTTACGCTGCTGCTACTCTGTTAATTATTTATGCATAGTCACTTTAACTCTACCGACATGTACATATTACTTCAACTACCTCAACTAGCTGGTGCCCCCGCACATTGACTCTGCACCGGTACCCCCCTGTATATATAGCCTCCCTACTGTTATTTTATTTTACTTCTGCTCTTTTTTTCACAACACTTTTTTGTTTTATTCTACTTTTTTTATTAAAAATAAATGCACTGTTGGTTAAGGGCTGTAAGTAAGCCTTTCACTGTAATGTCTGCACATGTTGTATTCGGCGCATGTGGCCAATAAAATTTGTTTTGATTTGATTTGATTTGATTTGAAAGTTCAAAGTCAGCATAATTGCCCCACCAAGTGGCCATTGAGGGAACACAGAACAGTGCAGTCAGATACAGGGCAGGAGATAAAAACGACACTATGAAAACTTTCACCATTTGTTTGTCTTGACTAATAATGAGACAGTATGATGATGGCCTTGAATAAATTATCGAATCTACAGTTTGAGGCAGGAGAATCTAAGGTTTCCATTAGGGTTAATTGGTTAATTAGCTCTTAGATGTGTAATTGGAGTCATTATTGGATCAAGACTGACTCCCACTAGTGTCTATTTCAGAGGCTTGTCCTCAACCATTCATTTGAGCTGAAGAGCAACACATTATAAGGGACGTAGATGAACACAAAAATACCCCCTACCCGCCACTGCTTATGAATGAGACTAGGTAATAGGGTGACATCATTTTGCCCTGTCTTGACTTAAGAACCAGTAACAGGTGTTACTGAGTGGAATTTTTCCAGAGCCGAGCCTATATCAGTCCTGGTAAATCCAGACAGGGCTAGCTAATCCAGCCTGTAACCTAAAATAGCTAGTCCCAGAATAGATAAGAAGATCGCAAAGGAAAACCACATCCTTAGATTTTCCCCTTAAACACAGCTAGGTGTGCGTCGCCATCTTCCTCCACCATAATAATCATACCCTTGGTCTTTGTCTGAAATTGCACCCTATTCCCTATATAGTGCACTACTTCTGACCAGGCCCTTGCTTTTTCTTTTTTCACCCAGGGTCTTCATGATAACCATTGAAACATAACGAATAAAATAATAGTCATTCTATTTCTATGATGATAAATTGACAACCCATTTCACCCTAGTACCTGTGCATTTACTGATTCGAGAATAAGAAAAAATATACGTTATCAAATTGCCAGTATGGAGAGTGAGGATTTATGCGACCTGGAAAAGGAAAACCCATGAAAATAGTCTTTAGAAGACTTTCCAACCCAACTCAAAGAACTCAAATTCTTGATTTTCCTGACTTTAGTCACTTACCGGCCATTATGAGGGAAGACACACAGTCCTCCCTGCCCTGTAGGGCTGCCTTAATGAGGGCAGTGAAGCCTCTGATGTCCCTCACCTCCAGGTCTACCTTAGGGTAGTAGTTCAGGATGAAGTTGAGGATGGATATGTAGCCTGGGTGGAGAGAGGGGCTGTTATTAGAAAGATTGTTGTTACAGAATAACTAAATAGAAAATAAACTCCAGAATACCAGGGATCTTGACGCTCCACAGATTTAATTGATCTTGTATATAGCTGAATGCACCGCGACAGTGGTAAAGCGATTTATTTTCCAGATACATCCCTGATTATAATACTGTTGACCACAAAACCATAGGCCATGTTAAAGGTTGTAATGTTATGATATGATCATGCTACCTTATTCACCCAAGCTAGCCACCATAATATTGCAGTGCTTACCGGCCTGGGCAGCGATCATCACTGCTGTGCTGCCTTCGTTGTCCTGATGGTTGATATCTATCAGTGGACACGTGTGTAGACCATAGACGATGTCCACATAGCCTCTGGAGACAGCCAACATCAGGCCATTCTGACATGACAACAAAGCAGAAACACAGACATGGTCATTAACTAGGTGTGTGCTTTAATGCAGTGTTTCTCAAACTTTTTTGCACCAGCAACCGGCACGCTTTGCTCTTCCTCCCCGTGGGACCGCTTTACATTAAAACCAACACTTGAGTAACTGACTTAAGCAGTGTCAGCTAACCATCTCAGGGACTGGCCCACATCATGCCAGAGGCCCAAGGACCAAAGGTTGAGAAATTCTGCTCTAATGTACAATATCTGGGTCCGTATGGTTTTGATGATAGTGGTGGATAATGTGAGGAACACCAGAGAGAAGCATTACACATCCTTATGTTACTATTGATAGTGTGGGCTAGTAAGGTGTGTGTGTGTGTGTGTGTGTGTGTATGTGTGTGTGTTTCTGTTTGTTTGTGTATCCTTACCCTGCCGTTGATGTCCAGCTCCATTACTTCTTCCTTAGTAACCCCCCTCTCCAGAACCCTCTGTAGGGTTAGCGCCTCGTTCCTGTTACAGGCCTCATACAGTGTAGAGGTGGTGCCTCCTCCACCCCGCTCCATCTCATAGTCTGGCATGATAGAGTCCTCCGACACCAAGCTCGCCGTTTCTGACTCATTCTGAGAGAGTTCAGAGTCCTCGGGCGGGCTGGCGCCCAGGTGGGGGTCATCTAGTGCATGAGCCATTGCATTGACCTCCAGGAGCCCCAAGAGGAGGGGATCACGCCCAATCAAGAGGCCTCCTCGGCTCCAAGAAGGATGGGCTCAGACCCTGTGGAGGTAGAAAGGACCCTGCCTCGGCCCTGCTGATAATGACCGCATCCTGGAGGATCTCTGGAGGAGTAGACAGACAAACAATATGACTGTCTGGAGCACAGGAGGCTGCTGAGTGGAGAACGGCTCATAATAATGGCCGGAACGGAGCAAATGGATCCACCTATTCCGCTCTAGTCATTAACACCAGCCCGTTCTCCCCATTTAAGTTGCCACCAACCTCCTGTGGTCTGGAGGGGAACAGACATGCACACACACAAACACAATATGACTGTCACACTCGTACGCCACACAGAGACCTCTAATTCAATTACACATTGTGAAACGACTGGCTCACTCAATTATGTGATGAAGCACAAGTCCTGTTCGTACCCTGTTACGGTATGCATGTCTTCCCTTTCCCAAATATATCTATTTTTGATCAAAGAGTGTTTATCAACAGCTCATAGAGCATCTCTAAATCTTCTCTGATTCACAGAAATAAACCAGTTGGCATCTACAGGCATATATTGTATAAGAATAGCCATTAAACAATCCTTTAGAGGCTGTATATACCCTACATTTAGTGACCAATGTGACAGCAAAACATTTTATGATCATTAGCCTACATAGTTGGTTAACCCTGTCAAGTCCACATCTTTCAATCAATTTTGATCCATCAAATAGGTTTCTCCTGAACAACCTGCTAAGGTTCTCATTGACAGCATGGTCGTAACTCCTACATTTTCCATTGACAGCATGGTCTGAGTGTATGGATAGGTCTATTGATTGGTCCTAGTCCGTATGAGTGAGTGAGTGAGGTTCTAAAGTGGATGAGCCTCAGCTCACCCCAAACCTGAAGAGAGCCTTAATGCCTGATTCACCTGAATTGCGTTTGTTCAGATATTTTCTTTTTTTATATTGTTATTTTCATCACGGTTCCATCAACTATGGGGGATATGTAACCAGGCCAGCCCAGTACAGCTCGACTAGGGTTGGCTCGCTTAGGTCCTATAGTGTGAATAAGGCTGAGGAGAACCTGAGGAGAACCTGAGGAGGACCTGAGTAGAACCTGAGGAGGACCTGAGGAGAACCTGAGGAGAACCTGAGGAGAACCTGAGGAGAACATGAGGAGGACCTAGCCCTGCCACACCAGGTGTGATTGACAGGAGGTGGTGTAATCTGAGCCATTACGCAGTCAGAAATTGTCGGCCCTCTTGTTCTTCAGCACTGTGCAACCTGAGGATAATGTTTGGTAACTGGCTCGAGGGCTAGACATCAGGACACCCTACTGGGAGACACGCTGAACGTGATGCTTGATCTGGTGTAGAGGCCACTACTGAGTGGACATAGATATCAGATCTTGTTCAGTTTAAATAAAGCTCCTTGGAAATGGGTAGTCCTTGGGTGTTTTAAAACCATAGCTGAGCACACATTTGCTATAAGTCTGTTCTGTAAGCTACTCTCTCTTTTCATTTCCCCTGAAAACCGGATGCATCCAGTTGTTCCTACCCCCCAGAGGGTGGCTTTTAACTATCTACAGTGGGGAGAACAAGTATTTGATACACTGCCGATTTTGCAGGTTTTCCTACTTACAAAGCATGTAGAGGTCTGTAATATTTATCATAGGTACACTTCAACTGTGAGAGACGGAATCTAAAACAAAAATCCAGAAAATCACATTGTATGATTTTTAAGTAATTAATTTGCATTTTATTGCATGACATAAGTATTTGATACATCAGAAAAGCAGAACTTAATATTTGGTACAGAAACCTTTGTTTGCAATTACAGAGATCATACGTTTCCTGTAGGTCTTGACCAGGTTTGCACACACTGCAGCAGGGATTTTGGCCCACTCCTCCATACAGACCTTCTCCAGATCCTTCAGGTTTCGGGGCTGTCACTGGGCAATACGGACTTTCAGCTCCCTCCAAAGATTTTCTATTGGGTTCAGGTCTGGAGACTGGCTAGGCCACTCCAGGACCTTGAGATGCTTCTTACGGAGCCACTCCTTAGTTGCCCTGGCTGTGTGTTTCGGGTCGTTGTCATGCTGGAAGACCCAGCCACGACCCATCTTCAATGCTCTTACTGAGGGAAGGAGGTTGTTGGCCAAGATCTCGCGATACATGGCCCCATCCATCCTCCCCTCAATACGGTGCAGTCGTCCTGTCCCCTTTGCAGAAAAGCATCCCCAAAGAATGATGTTTCCACCTCCATGCTTCACGATTAGGATGGTGTTCTTGGGGTTGTACTCATCCTTCTTCTTCCTCCAAACACGGCGAGTGGCGTTTAGACCAAAAAGCTCTATTTTTGTCTCATCAGACCACATGACCTTCTCCCATTCCTCCTCTGGATCATCCAGATGGTCATTGGCAAACTTCAGACGGGCCTGGACATGCGCTGGCTTGAGCAGGGGGACCTTGCGTGCGCTGCAGGATTTTAATCCATGACGGCGTAGTGTGTTACTAATGGTTTTCTTTGAGACTGTGGTCCCAGTTCTCTTCAGGTCATTGACCAGGTCCTGCCGTGTAGTTCTGGGCTGATCCCTCACCTTCCTCATGATCATTGATGCCCCACGAGGTGAGATCTCCCAGACCGAGGGTGATTGACCGTCATCTTGAACTTCTTCCATTTTCTAATAATTGCGCCAACAGTTGTTGCCTTCTCACCAAGCTGCTTGCCTATTGTCCTGTAGCCCATCCCAGCCTTGTGCAGGTCTACAATTTTATCCCTGATGTCCTTACACAGCTCTCTGGTCTTGGCCATTGTGGAGAGGTTGGAGTCTGTTTGATTGAGTGTGTGGACAGGTGTCTTTTATACAGGTAACAAGTTCAAACAGGTGCAGTTAATACAGGTAATGAGTGGAGAACAGGAGGGCTTCTTAAAGAAAAACTAACAGGTCTGTGAGAGCCGGAATTCTTACTGGTTGGTAGGTGATCAAATACTTATGTCATGCAATAAAATGCAAATTAATTACTTTAAAATCATACAATGTGATTTTCTGGAGTTTTGTTTTAGATTCAGTCTCTCACAGTTGAAGTGTACCTATGATAAAAATTACAGACCTCTACATGCTTTGTAAGTAGGAAAACCTGCAAAATCGGCAGTGTATCAAATACTTGTTCTCCCCATTGTACATGGTCTTAGTCTACTCATTAGTCTAAAAGCTTCCTTTCAGTAGGATCTTGTAGAATCTAGTTAAAACATAGAAGGGAACACTCTACCTCTTCTAGTCCCACAAACCTTTGTTTTCATTCCTCTGCTGTTCTGTTGTTCCTCTCAGAAGAATGAAGATCAGTATCGCTACAAGTCAACCCCCCTCTTTCTCTTTCTCTCTCTCCCTCTTTCCTCTGCCTGGGTTCACAAATGTGCTTCTTACTTTAACTTTCCCCAGCTTTGGACAATAATATCCCACTGGGCACAGTTCAACGTCTAGTTTTGATTTACATTTGGTTGAGTTGTCAACTAACATGAATTAATCGTGAAATAAACAAAACATTTCACCATGTCATTGGATTTAGGTTAAAAGTTGGGTAAAAAAATATGAAATATCCTTACATTGATGGCTTTTTGCAAATCCAATTAGTTTTCCACGTTCAACGTCATCACATAGACTTTTTGGGTTGAAATGATGTGGAAACAACGTTGATTCAACCAGTTTTTGCCCAGTGGGATGCTCCTACTGGTTCACATTACAACAACTTGTTCTCCAACAACTTCCCCTGAAAATCTGATTTAATCAAGTTCTCTGTTCTGTTGTTTCTCTGAACAACAAACTGTGGAAGGAGAAAATTGGTTATAAAGATGACAACAATCCACAACCAGTGTTGCCTCTGATAAACTCCCCAACAAACAGACTAGTGGGACCATGAACTTTGGCATAGTTACAAACGAATCCACATCCACGACACATCCAAGTCTCACCATAAAAAGTCTCTATCCAATAGGGTATTGTCCTCTTGTCCCTCTGTTTACTCCCTCTCTCTCTTCCTGGGTCAACACAGCATTATCATCCCCTCTTCTTCCTCTGTTCCTCTCTTCCTCTGGACTCTTGGAGGAGTTTGTCTGTCTAAGTCCCAGTGACATCAGACCCGTGCTGCTCGAGCTCTAGCCTGCTCTAACCCCATCCTCCCTCCCTCCTCACACGGTGTGCCTCGCTCTGCTTGGCTTAGCCACTTAGCCTAGGCTGTCCGATGGATCACCACCACCATGCAATCCTCCTTCCAGGTCTTTACATAGACACTGAATGCTAAGTCAGGCAGCAGGCAGCCTGAAGCTGCTGGTCTAAATTTGTCAGGAGGCAGCATGCTCTCAGCTCTCATCCCGATTACAGGAGATTTACAGGAGGATTAGAAGGCAAGAAACAACAGCAGGAGGAGCAGCTCTCCTGACAAGGCTAGCTAGGAGCTGAGCAGGAGGGACTGCTCTCTCTCTCTCTTTCTCTCTCTCTTTCTCCCCCTTTCTTACCCTCATGTTCTTTATCTCTTGTCCTGGTCTGCTCTCTTTCTCTGTCTTTGAAAGTTATTCTCCATCTCTCTCGCCGTCTCTCCCCTTTCTCTCTCTCTTTCTCCCTCTCTCCTTCTCCCTCTTTCACTGCCATTCTCCATCTTTCTCCTTCTGTCAGAGCTAGCCTCTCTAATGGTCTAATCCATTCGAAGGAACAACAAACTAACCCTGCTGTTACTGCGAGCCAGGGGCCTAGTCAGTTAATTGTTCTCACAATAGCAAGGACACACATACGCACGCGTGCACACACACATAAGCACGCACGCACATATAGAGGGAGGGAGGGGCACATGCCCACATTCACACACAACATAATTGTTCACATAAAGATGTCTGCTATAAAATGAGGTAACATGGACTATAGGTTACAATCACTTGAAATGATACACAGAAGGTACTTAGAGCTGTGTTTTCAGTCCCAATAGTATGCAATGTGTCATCAGGGTGCACACCAGCTTAGCAGAGAGCTTACTGACTAAGAAAGTCTGCCCCCCACTGGCTATCTTCAGAAGCCCAATAGCGCGCCAATACAGTTCAAATCAAATCAAATCAGATTTTATTGGTCGCATACACATGTGTCACGATCGTTCAAGGAAGTGACGGACCAAGGCGCAGCGTGATATGCGTACATACTTTATTAAATGTACAACACGAACCAAAACAACAAAACAAACGATACGTGAAGTCCTGGGTTGAACACAAACCTTCCGGAACAAGATCCCACAATAAACAGTGCCAAACAGGCTGCCTAAGTATTGTCCCCAATCAGAGACAACGAGAAACAGCTGCCTCTGATTGGGAACCACCCTGGCCAACATAGATCTACACGATCTAGATCATACAACATAGACACTACACACCCTGGCTCAACATTTAAGAGTCCCCAGAGCCAGGGCGTGACAACATGTTTAGCAGATGTTATTGAGGGTGTAGCTAAATGCTTGTGTTCCTAGCTACAACAGTGCAGTAATATCTAACAATACACAACAATACACACAAATCTAAAAGTAAAAGAATGGAATTAAGAAATATAGAACAATTAGGATGAGCAATGTCGGAGTCCGGAGTATAAATACATACATATATATATATATATATATATATATATATATATATATATATATATATATATATATATATAAACTACCATTCAAAGGTTTGGGGTCCTTAAAATAACATCAAATTGATCACGGGGGGCCAGTATGAAAAATGTATGCACTCACTAATTGTAAGTCGCTCTGGATAAGAGCGTCTGCTAAATGACTAAAATGTCAAAAATCAGAAATACAGTGTAGACATTGTTAATGTTGTAAATGGTTATTGTAGCTGGAAACGGCAGATTTTTAATGGAATATCTACATAGGCGTACAGAGGCCCATTATCAGAAACCATCAGTCCTGTGTTCCAATGGCACGTTGTGTTTGCTAATCCAAGTTTATCATTTTAAAAGGCTAATTGATCATTAGAAAACCCTTTTGCAATTATGTTAGCAGAGCTGAAAACTGTTGTGCTGATTAAAGAAGCAATAAAGCTGGCCTTCTTGAGACTAGTTGAGTATCTGGAGCATCAGCAATTGTGGGTTCGATTACAGGCTCAAAATGGCCAGAAACAAAGAACTTTCTTCTGAAACCCGTCGGTCTATTCTTGTTTTGAGAAATGAAGGCTATTTCATGCGAGAAATTGCCAAGAAACTGAAGATCTCGTACAACGCTGTGTACTACTCCCTTCACAGAACAGCGCAAATTGTATCTAACCAGAATAGAAAGAGGAGTGGGAGGCCCCGGTGCACAACTGAGCAAGAGGACCTGTGAGGCGCCTGTCTCTCAAACTACAGTCGTGGTCAAAAGTTTTGAGAAGGACACAAGTATTGGTCTTCACAAAGTTGTCTGCTTCTGTGTTTTTAGATATTTTTGTCAGATGTTACTATGGGTATACTGAAGTATAATTACAAGCATTCCATAAGTGTCAAAGGCTTTTATTGACAATTACATTAAGTTTATGCAAAGAGTCAATATTTGCTGTGTTGACCCTTCTTTTTCAAGACCTCTGCAATCCGCCCTGGCATGCTGTCAATTAACTTCTGGGCCACATCCTGACTGATGGCAGCCCATTCTTGCATAATCAATGCTTGGAGTTTGTCAGAATTTGTGGGGTTTTGTTTGTCCACCCGCCTCTTGAGGATTGACCACAAGTTCTCAATGGGATTAAGGTCTGGGGAGTTTCCTGGCCATGGACCCAAAATGTTGATGTTTTGTTCCCCGAGCCACTTAGTTATCACTTTAGCCTTATGGCAAGGTGATCCATCATGCCGGAAAAGGCATTGTTCGTCACCAAACTGTTCTTGGATGGTTGGGAGAAGTTGCTCTCGGAGGATGTGTTGGAACCATTCTTTATTCATGGCTGTGTTCTTAGGCAAAATTGTGAGTGAGCCCACTCCCTTGTCTGAGAAGCAACCCCACACATGAATGGTCTCAGAATGCTTTACTGTTGGCATGACACAGGACTGATGGCAACGCTCACCTTGTCTTCTCCGGACAAGCTTTTTTCCGGATGCCCCAAACAATCGGAAAGGGGATTCATCAGAGAAAATGACTTTACCCCAGTCCTCAGCAGTCCAATGCCTGTACCTTTTGCAGAATATCAGTCTGTCCCTGATGTTTTTCCTGGAGAGAAGTGGCTTCCTCGCTGCCCTTCTTGACACCAGGCCATCCTCCAAAAGTCTTCGCCTCACTGTGCGTGCAGATGCACTCACACCTGCCTGCTGCCATTCCTGAGCAAGCTCTGCACTGGTGGTGCCCCGATCCCGCAGCTGAATCAACTTTAGGAGACGGTTCTTGCGCTTGCTGTACTTTCTTGGGCGCCCTGAAGCCTTCTTCACAACAATTGAACCTCTCTCCTTGAAGTTCTTGATGATCCGATAAATGGTTGATTTAGGTGCAATCTTACTAGCAGCAATATCCTTTCCTGTGAAGCCCTTTTTGTGCAAAGCAATGATGACAGAACGTGTTTCCTTGCAGGTAACCATGGTTAACAGAGTAAGAACAATGATTTCAAGCACCACCCTCCTTTTAAAGCTTCCAGTCTGTTATTCTAACTCAATCAGCATGACAGAGTGATCTCCAGCCTTGTCCTCATCAACACTCTCACCTGTGTTAACGAGAGAATCACTGACATGATGTCAGCCGGTCCTTTTGTGGCAAGGCTGAAATGCAGTGGAAATGTTTTTGGGGGATTAAGTTCATTTTCATGGCAAAGAGGGACTTCGCAATGAATTGCAATTCATCTGATCACTCTTCATAACATTCTGGAGTATATGCAAATTGCCATCATAAAAACTGAGGCAGCAGACTTTGTGAAAATTAATATTTGTGTAATTCTCAAAACTTTTGACCATGATTGTAGACGCTAATATATTTGTCCTCTTGCTCAGTTGTGCACCGGGCCTCTCACTCCTCTTTCTATTCTGGTTAGAGCCAGTTTGCGCTGTTCTGTGAAGGGAGTAGTACACAGCGTTGTACGAGATCTTCAGTTTCTTGGCAATTTCTCGCATAGAATAGCCTTCATTTCTCAGAATAAGAATAGACTGACGAGTTTCAGAAGAAAGTTATTTGTTTCTGGCCATTTTGAGCCTGTAATCGAACCCACAGTTGCTGATGCTCCAGATACTCAACTAGTCTCAAGAAGGCCAGTTTTATTTCTTCTTTAATCAGCACAACAGTTTTCAGCTGTGCTAACGTAATTTTAAAAGGGTTTTCTAATGATCAGTTAGCCTTGTAAAATGATAAACTTGGATTAGCAAACACGACATGCCATTGGAACACAGGACTGATGGTTTCTGATAATGGGCCTCTGTACGCCTATGTAGATATTCCATTAAAAATCAGCCGTTTCCAGCTACAATAGCCATTTACAACATTAACAATGTCTACACTGTATTTCTGATCAATTTGATATTATTTGAATGGACAAAAAATTGCTTTTCTTTCGAAAACAAGGACATTTCTAAGTGACCCAAAACTTTTGAATGGTAGTGTAAATATATATATATATATATATATATATACAGTACCAGTCAAAAGTTTGGACACACCTACTCATTCAAGGGTTTTTCTTAGTTTTTACTCTTTTTTACATTTTACAATTATACTGAAGACATCAAAACTATGAAATAACACATATGGAATCATGTAGTAACCAAAAAACTGTTAAACAAATCAAAATATATTTTAGTTTCTTCAAAGTAGCCACCCTTTGTCTTGATGACAGCTTTGCACATGCTTGGCATTCTCTCAACCAGCTTCATGAGGTAGTCACCTGGAATGCATTTCAATTAACAGGTGTGCCTTGTTAAAAGTTAATTTGTGGAATTTCTTTCATCTTAATGCGTTTGAGCCAATCAGTTGTGTTGTGACAAGGAAGGGTTGGTATACAGAAGATAGCCGTATTTGGTAAAAGACCAAGTCCATAATATGGCAAGAACAGCTCAATTAAGCAAAGAGAAATGACAGTCCATCATTACTTAAAGACATGAAGGTCAGTCAATACGGAACATTTCAAGAACTTTGAAAGTTTCTTCAAGTGCAGTCGCAAAAACCATCAAGCGCTATCATGAAACTGGGTCTCATGAGGAAAGGAAGACCCAGAGTTACCTCTGCTGCAGAGGACAAGTTCATTAGAGTTACCAGCCTCAGAAATTGCAGCCCAAATACAGTGGGGGAAAAAGTATTTAGTCAGCCACCAATTGTGCAAGTTCTCCCACTTAAAAAGATGAGAGAGGCCTGTAATTTTCATCATAGGTACACGTCAACTATGACAGACAAATTGAGGAAAAAAAATCCAGAAAATCACATTGTAGGATTTTTAATGAATTTATTTGCAAATTATGGTGGAAAATAAGTATTTGGTCACCTACAAACAAGCAAGATTTCTGGAACTCACAGACCTGTAACTTCTTCTTTAAGAGGCTCCTCTGTCTTCCACTCGTTACCTGTATTAATGGCACCTGTTTGAACTTGTTATCAGTATAAAAGACACCTGTCCACAACCTCAAACAGTCACACTCCAAACTCCACTATGGCCAAGACCAAAGAGCTGTCAAAGGACACCAGAAACAAAATTGTAGACCTGCACCAGGCTGGGAAGACTGAATCTGCAATAGGTAAGCAGCTTGGTTTGAAGAAATCAACTGTGGGAGCAATTATTAGGAAATGGAAGACATACAAGACCACTGATAATCTCCCTCGATCTGGGGCTCCACGCAAGTTCTCACCCTGTGGGGTCAAAATGATCACAAGAACGGTGAGCAAAAATCCCAGAACCACACGGGGGGACCTAGTGAATGACCTGCAGAGAGCTGGGACCAAAGTAACAAAGCCTACCATCAGTAACACACTACGCCGCCAGGGACTCAAATCCTGCAGTGCCAGACGTGTCCCCCTGCTTAAGCCAGTACATGTCCAGGCCAATCTGGTGGTCCTCTGTAGCTCAGCTGGTAGAGCACAGCGCTTGTAACGCCAAGGTAGTGGGTTTGATCCCCGGGACCACCCATACACAAAAATGTATGCACGCATGACTGTAAGTCGCTTTGGATAAAAGCGTCTGCTAAATGGCATATTAAGTTTGCTAGAGTGCATTTGGATGATCCAGAAGAGGATTGGGAGAGTGTCATATGGTCAGATGAAACCAAAATATAACTTTTTGGTAAAAACTCAACTCGTCGTGTTTGGAGGACAAAGAATGCTGAGTTGCATCCAAAGAACACCATACCTACTGTGAAGCATGGGGGTGGAAACATCATGCTTTGGGGCTGTTTTTCTGCAAAGGGACCAGGACGACTGATCCGTGAAAAGGAAAGAATGAATGGGGCCATGTATTGTGAGATTTTGAGTGAAAACCTCCTTCCATCAGCAAGGGCATTGAAGATGAAACGTGGCTGGGTCTTTCAGCATGACAATGATCCCAAACACACCGCCCGGGCAACGAAGGAGTGGCTTCGTAAGAAGCATTTCAAGGTCCTGGAGTGGCCTAGCCAGTCTCCAGATCTCAACCCCATAGAAAATCTTTGGAGGGAGTTGAAAGTCTGTGTTGCCCAGCGACAGCCCCAAAACATCACTGCTCTAGAGGAGATCTGCATGGAGGAATGGGCCAAAATACCAGCAACAGTGTGTGAAAACCTTGTGAAGACTTACAGAAAACGTTTGACCTGTGTCATTGCCAACAAAGGGTATATAACAAAGTATTGAGAAACTTTTGTTATTGACCAAATACTTATTTTCCACCATAATTTGCAAATAAATTCATTAAAAATCCTGCAATGTGAATTTCTGGAAAAATAAATCTAATTTTGTCTGTCATAGTTGACGTGTACCTATGATGAAAATTACAGGCCTCTCTCATCTTTTTAAGTGGGAGAACTTGCACAACTGGTGGCTGACTAAATACTTTTTTCCCCCACTGTGTATATATATATATATATGATGGGATGTATAGACATTAGGTGGATAGTATATCTGAAGAATACCTAGGATAGAATAGTATATGTACAGAAATAGTTGAATAGGATGGCATACCCTTAGGTTGGCGTCATTAAAACATGTTTTTCAACCACTCCACAAATTTCTTCTTAACAAACTATAGTTTTGGCAAGTCAATTAGGACATCTACTTTGTGCATGACACAAGTAATTTTTCCAACAATTGTTTACAGACAGATTATTTCACTTATAATTCACTGTATCACAATTCCAGTGGGTCAGAAGTTTACATACACTAAGTTGACTGTGCCTTTAAACAGCTTGGAAAATTCCAGAAAATGATATCATGGCTTAAGAAGCTTCTGATAGGCTAATTGACATCATTTGAGTCAATTGGAGGTGTACCTGTGGATGTATTTCAAGGCCTACCTTCAAACTCAGTGCCTCTTTGCTTGACATCATGGGAAAATCAAAAGAAATCAGCCAAGACCTCAGAAAAAATGAGGTCAAAGGAATTGGCCGTAGAGATCCGAGACAGGATTGTGTCGAGGCACAGATCTGGGGAAGAACACCAAAACATTTCTGCACATTGAAGGTCCCCAAGAATACAATTAGAACAAAAGCTAATTTACAAAATAAACCCAGAACGCAATTATGTCATTAATTTGGAATGGATAACATTGCTTAGTTCATCATCAACAATCATTCATATATTTGCCAGTTTTTTGTACAAATGATTAACACTTGCACTTAAATTGAAGATGTTTGGAACCACCAAGACTCTTCCTAGAGCTGGCCGCCCGGCCAAACTGAGTAATCAGGGGAGAAGGGCCTTGGTCAGTGAGATGACCAAGAACCCGATGGTCACTCTGAAGGAGCTCCAGAGTTCCTCTGTGGAGATGGGATCTTCCAGAAGGACAACCATCTCTGCAGCACTCCACCAATCAGACCTTTATGGTAGAGTGGCCAGATGGAAGCCACTCCTCAGTAAAAGACGCATGACAGCCCGCTTGGAGTTTGCCAAAAGGCCCCTGAAGACTCTGAGACCATGAGAAACAAGATTCTCAGGTCTGATGAAACCAAGATTGAACTCTTTAGCCTGAATGCCAAGCGTCAAGTCTGGAGGAAACCTGGCACCATCCCTAAGGTGAAGCATGGTTGTGGCAGCATCATCCTGTGGGGATGTTTTTCAGCGGCAGGGACTGGGAGACTAGTCAGGATCGAGGGTTAGATACAGAGAGATCCTTGATGAAAACCTGCTCCAGAGCGCTCAGGACCGACTGGGGCGGAGGTTCACCTTCCAACAGGACAACGACCCTAAGCACACAGCCAAAACAACGCAGGTTTTGAGGTCTTGGCTGATTTCTTTTGATTTTCCCATGATGTCAAGCAAAGAGGCACTGAGTTTGAAGGTAGGCCTTGAAATACATCCACAGGTACACCTCCAATTGACTCAAAATATGTCAATTAGCCTATCAGAAGCTTCTAAAGCCATGACATCATTTTCTGGAATTTTCCAAGCTGTTTAAAGGCACAGTCAACTTAGTGTATGTAAACTTCTGACCCACTGGAATTGTGATACAGTGAATTATAAGTGAAATAATCTGTCTGTGAACAATTGTTGGAAAAATGACTTGTGTCATGCACAAAGTAGACGTCCTAACCGACTTGCCAAAACTATAGTTTGTTAACAAGAAATGTGTGGAGTGGTTGAAAAACGAGTTTTAATGACTCCAACCTAAGTGTATGTAAACCTCCGACTTCAACAGTTTGGCCTAGGGTCACAAGACTCATCTAAAGGTATCCCATACAAATGAATGGAAGTTATGGAGGTAAGTTTGTGTCAACAAAAGTAAGAGGTTAAATATGTGTAAAAAAATAATAAATATATATTAGTTGCTGGACCCGGGTTCAAGTGTGATACGGGGATACCCTCCAAATTTGCTACAATATATACAGTACCAGTCAAAAGTTTAGACACACCTACTAATTCAAGGGTTTTTCTTTATTTTTACTATTTTTTACATTGTAGAATAATAGTGAAGACATCAAAACTATGAAATAACACATATGGAATCATGTAGTAACCAAAAAAAGTGTTAAAGAAATCAAAATATATTTTATATTTGAGATTCTTCAAATTGCAATCCTTTGCCTTGACTCCCGAGTGGCGCAGTGGTCTAAGGCACTGCATCACAGTGCTAGTTGTGCCACTAGAGATCCTGGTTCAAATCTAGGCTCTGGGGCGGCGCACAATTGGCCCAGCGTCATCAAGGGTAGGGGAGAGATTGGCCGGCAGAGATGTAGCTCAGTTGGTAGAGCATGGTGTTTGCAATGCCAGGGTTGTGGGTTCGATTCCCATGGGGGCCAGTATAAAAAAATAATGTATGCACTCACTAACTGTAAGTCGCTCTGGATAAGAGCGTCTGCTAAATGACTAAAATGGAAATGACAGATTTGCAATATTTTTGTAATGCATTTTTTTATACCTAAAGGGGTCCTAAAATTCAAAATCAAATACCTAAATGATCCATGGTATGACCTTCTTAAAACAATTCCATATGTCAGCTTAGAACCCAGGGTCAGTCACTATATTCCCCAGAGAAGAGAGAAGGGAGGGAGGGAGAGAGAGGGATCAGAGAGACGGGGGAAGGAGAGCGAGGGAGAGAGATCGATGGAGTGGGCGGGGCGGGGCGGAGGTAGAGGCAGCTTTTGCACTTAAGTGGAAAATCAAAACATGAATTTCATCCCAAATGGCACCCTATTCCCTATAAAGGGAATGCATTTTGACCAGGACCCGAATAGGGAAGTGCACTATATAAAGAATAAGAAGGAGTGACTGTTGAAGAGACGACTAGCTCAGTCTGTGGGAACTCAGACTCAGGTCATGAAAAACAACATGCATTTTCTCCAGCTCTTACTAGGAGAGGTTGAATCAGAAAATATGAGACTGCAACTCCACCCAGTACCAGACAGGGGCAGCAGAGCATAGCCCACATGCACCAACCATGCAGTCTATGGCCACAACAGTTGGTTACACCTCATGTCCACCAGATGCATCAAACTCTTTGCGTTCCAGAGGAAGTCATTCATTGTCAATGGAGCAGTCCGCAACGCTACGTTTGGGGTGCCGCACTGGGCTGGGTGACGCACTAGGCTGCGGTACATTCTGTGTACCGCATGCGTTCAATATTTTCAACTCGTGCGTGCCTTTACCGTGCGGTGCTACGAACGGAAGTACACACACAGGGAAGTATGTGTGCATCAAGTACGGAAAATGCGGTCTAGACATCTGGCAAAACAAAATTCATATGCATCTGGTGGACATCGGGCATGAGTGGGTTTACGTTTTCACAGTGGAAACTTGCATCAACCCCTGTTATTGCAACTGCTCTGCATCTGACCGTAAGGCGCTAGAGACAGTAGTGCGTACAGCCCAGTACATCAGTCCTCTGTAGCTCAATTGGTAGAGCATGGCGCTTGTAACGCCAGTGTAGTGGGTTCGATCCCCGGGACCACCCATACATGACTCTAAGTCGCTTTGGATAAAAGTGTCTGCAAAATGGCATATTATTATTTAACTGAAAGATTGGGGATTTGACTTGTTGTCCTATGAAGAAGATTAAATCCAGTTGAACATGTGAATTCAATTTATTCCAATGGAGGACATTTTTATAAACATCTTCCAAACCAGACATTTCCTGATGTTCCCTTCCATGCTGATTCAGTTGTTGTCGTCGTCACCCCCCCACCCTAGCTCTGACTCTACAGATAGCTACGTTATTGAGGAAAAATGTACTTTCTATGCCTGTGGTATGTGGTTGTCCCACCTAGCTATCTTAAGATGAATGCACTAACTGTAAGTTGCTCTGGATAAGAGGTCTGCTAAATGACTAAAATGTAAGTGTATAGACTAGACGTAACATAGTAAAAATAAATCTGGGACATTTAGTATAATATGTTACGTTTGGTATGGTTACATAAGACAGAAGGTTACTTAAGTCAAAATTCAAAGTAGGGTGGTTGGGTAGGCATATAACGCAAACGTCTAGCAACCCAAAGACTTGTTTAGCTAATTAGCAACTTTGCAACTCCTTACTACTTTTTAGTTACTTTGCAACTACTTAGCATGTTAGCTAACCCTTCCCTTAACCCTAACCTTAACCCTTTGACCTAACTCCTAACCTTAACCGTAACTTTAACCCCTAACCCTAACCGCTAGCCTACATAACGTTAGCGACCTAGCTAAAGTTAGTCACCTAACCAACTAGCTAATGTTAGCGACAACAAATTGTAATTAGTAACATATCATATGAAATGAATGATGTACATCCACAAATTAATACATACTATAAGAAACGTAACATATCATGCTATTTGGAGTGTCTTGGATTAACTTTTACTATGGTACGTCTACCCCTGAGTCCATGTTGGTGAGATAGAGAGGGAGGGGGCTGGGGATAGAAGCAGAGGATAGAGAGAGGTGGCCTGGGATGGGAGAACTAAGTTTAGCCACAGTGCTGGTTCTAAAGACAGCCATGTGCAGGGCTAATATTAGACTGTTGGCAGTCTCCAGCAACAATCTTAACTCTGCTAGACTCGTCCCTTGCAGGGATCTGCTAGATTATTTTCAGATATGTGCCTGGTTGACAGACTACACCCCTTCTCTCCCATTCCTCCCCTCCTCACCCACGTCTCTCCTGTCCTCTCCTCCTCCCTCTCCTCCCATATCCTCCTCTCCTTCTTTCCCTTCCACCCCACCCTCATAATTCAGCCCACAGTTCTATAGTTCTACAGCATCACCAGTGAAGAATTAATCTGTTAGAGAAATCAGCCCCATATTTGTCCACGCCAAGTAGGCTCTGGCAGAGGAAGGGCGAGGAACTCCAAACTAGTGTTTGGAGTTCTCGGAGTGTGTGTGTGTGTGTGTGTGTGTTTGGAGTTCTGCGAGGAAGTATGTGTATCTTCCTGACTCCAGGCTAGATGAAAAGAGGAAAGAATCAGCGATGTGACATATATTTGGATAGTCTTCAAGCTATTAGGATGTGTGCGTGTGTGTGTGTACCTGAAGCACTACAATATTAGTATCTGAACACAGATTGGCACAGGAGGCGATAGGGATAAATTACTTCTCCAAAGAGAGACATATTGGATAGACTGTTTGGGCACTCTTGCCCCAGCAGGCCTCAATGAGGAATGTTCTTTTTCTTGTTTTTGTAGTAGGTGATAAATATGTAGGCCAAACATTTAGGCAATGATGTCATAATGTATCTGTATTGTGCGTTTATATATTTTAATTGTATTTTCATGCTTCACCCATCACCCGGTTGGGATCTCTTGATTGGGCCAATACTGAATGATCATCTATAATTATGCCCACCTGTGTGTGATATTGTTGTTGTGACATTGATTGCCATTGCCATTGCACGCTGAAGAAGGGCTTATACCCAAGTTCGTGCGGCAATAAAAATGTTAATTTAAGTTTATTGTGCTGTCTTATTTTTGTTCTGTGGATTATATACAAGGATTCAGCACCCGAGCTAAGTTTATAGAAGGTGGAGTCGAGCACATTGTTGATCTTTTCACAGGAGGTGTCTACCAGGCTGATGGTGTGGTCGGTGACACTTTGCTTCTTGAAAGTCCAATATTTTGAAAACCTGACTGCTGACATGCAAAAGATTTTGGGACTGTATCAACAGTGGACGAATACATTTCCCCCCCCCCCCTCTAACCTATCACCTAGCGACCTCATCCAGAGGTTCAGACCACTTGGTGTAATGGTTAACGTGTTGGCTTGACAGTCGCTGGATCTGGGTTCGAGTCCCTCCTGGGATTATTCTTCAAATTGTACTACATTGGTATCAGAAGTGGGATGGTGTGTAAATGTGAGGGACTTGGTATAGAGAAGCATGGGGACATGCTTTCCTGAAGGAAGGGGGTAGTGTAGAGACCTTCACCTAGTGACCTTGTCAAGAGGTTCATACCTTTTGGCATAATGGTTAAGGTATTGGCTTGACAGTTGCTGGACCCGGGTTCAAGTGTGATACGGGGATACCCCCCAAATTTGCTACAATATATACAGTACCAGTCAAAAGTTTAGACACACCTACTAATTCAAGGGTTTTTCTTTATTTTTACTATTTTTTACATTGTAGAATAATAGTGAATACATCAAAACTATGAAATAACACATATGGAATCATGTAGTAACCAAAAAAGTGTTAAACAAATCAAATAATATTTTATATTTGAGATTCTTCAAATAGCCACCCTTTGCCTTGATGACAGCTTTGCACACTCTTCCATATATGTTATTTCATAGTTTTGATGTCTTCAGTATTATTCTACAATGTAAAAAAAGTTAAAAAAAGAAAAACCCTTGAATGAGTAGTTGTGTCCAAACTTTTGACTGGTAGTGTACCTTTGAGTCAGAGTAATTGAATCAACAGTTTATTCACTAATAAGTAATACTTTCACCTAGGCCTAATTCCAAAACAAAACAAGATCAGAGCCCCCCCAAATACTGGCACTCATTTGTATGCACAGTGGAGCACATGACCGGTCGGTGAAATGTGGGAACACAAAAAAATACAACAAACAACCATATATGAATCATGAGCTTCTAAACACTGCATCCATTCAAAGGATCAAACCGCAGATAAATGACATGGAATAATTAAATAAACAAATGTTTGCTTGATAAACTTTCACTAGCGAATTGAATCAGTGTAATTTAACATGAAACTGGCCTGTAAATGAACGCCTGAGCTTGGAAAAACAACAATGATTAAATACACAACTTACAAGGGAATGACTATATAGACAATAAGACACACATTAACTATTTAAAGGGAGACATGCACATTGGGAATGGAGAAACTATGCTGTCTCTAGCTCTGGGCCAGTATCCACAAAGCATCTCAGAGTAGGAGTGCTGATCAAGGATCAGTTTTGCATTTTAGATCATAATGAATAATATTATATGGACAGATCCTTGATCAGCACTGTTACTCTGACACACTTTAGCCCAGTTTACACCTTGCACTAACGTGTTTTTTGTGATCTGATCAAGGTGATTCAATCACTATCTGATCAAGGTTTGTGGCATCTACATAATGGTATTAAAATGTGTCTCTCATTCGTCCACTGTGTCTGCAATGTGACCAGATTTCCTGGTCCCTTCCTGTATGCAAATTGTTTGAAGGATTTTCTTTCAAAATAATATATATACAGTACTAGTCAAAAGTTTGGACACACCTACTCATTCAAGGTTTTTTCTTTATTTTTACTATTTACTACATTGTAGAATAATAGTGCAGACTTCAAAGTAGCCACCCTTTGCCTTGATGACAGCTTTGCACACTCTGGGCATATATATTTTTTAAGACATGTATTGATGCTATATGTCAATGGTGCCTCCTGTCAATGATTTTAGAGGGCGAGGTAATGATGATTTAAATGGTTTCACTGTCCAGATCCGTCTCCAATTGTAAGATATTCAGACACAATGCATCCCTGAGTACCTCCGGAGGTGGTCAGGTAAATCTGATCTCAATGAGATCACAATGCGTCTTTAAATCTTGTACACCTGTCTAAAAATGTGGGCACAATCAGAATGTGGACAAGATCAGGACAAAGGATACATGTTAGCATCTAGGATATAAACAGGGCTTTTGTGGATACAGGCCATGGTCCCATCAAGCAATGACAACAACCAGTTGCCTGTGCAGGCAGAGGCGCCATGCCCATAGGGGACAGATTTAAAAAATAAAATTATTCATTTATTTTCTCTGTAATACTACTAGCCACTTAATAATGTTATGAAGTTGTCTTTAGCTAGCCCAGATAGATTCCCAATCTCCCAACCTCATAACTAGCTACCAGGACGCCATTTCAGGCTATCAATCAAGTTAGAGTAGCTAGCTTGTCTAACTATTTTAGCTGGCATGCCTGCTGGCAAGCAATAAAACATGTTTTTAAGAACCACCAGTCAGAAGGATAGAGAGGTATGATTAGATATGCAGAAATGTATACATATTTTGTTTTACATAGAATTAAGCATAAAGATTACGGCTCTAGATTGCTTCTTTATGACTTATGGATGGGGGCCCTAGCCCCCCTCCAGGCCACCCCCCAGCCATCCTCAAGTACTTTGTGCCCCCTCAGATGTTTGGGGTGCATGACGCCCCTGTGTGCAGCAGTAGAGGAATGTGTACTAATGCTCTGGCACATGGACAAGAGCTTATTGTTGTTGCATTGTCGAGAAGGAACCTGCAAGTAAGCATTTTGTTGGACGGTGTATTCCATGTGTATCCTGCATATACAACTAATAAAACTTGAAACTAGACCGTTTCCATCACACCCAGTGGGTCTCAATCTACACATAGAAGGTAAATCTACCATAAATACACCATCACCAAGCACTTATCAGCCAATCTCTCACTGCAGAATAACAACAACACTAGGCTACTCATTCTCCCTGCCTGTGAATCACTTATCTGAGGACACATCTGGGGTTGACTAAATACTTGAGTGTGTGTGCAGCACACTGTTACTGTATAATCAGTGACTGTGTAATCTAAATGGAGGCGTCCTGCACTGAGGGTAGTGTGCTGCAGTCCTTATTTGGGCCTGTACTGACCCTTTACAGTTCACCCAAACCATGTGTCACAGCCTCAGACAAGGGGAGAGATAAAGAGAGAGAGAGAGAGAGAGAGAGAGAGAGAGAGAGATAGAGAGGGTCGAAGAGAAAGAAGGGCTGTTAAACTGTCAGGAACAGTAGAGCAACTAAGAGAAGAGGAGGAGTGGAGAGAGATTTAGTTAGGGGAAGTGGGGAACTCTAGGAAGTGTGGTGAGGCAAGGATGAGAAAAGAGAGATCGATGGAAAGAGGGAGGATAGGTTTGTGGATGGGGAGGTGATCATAGATAGCCAATGACAACAAGGCAGGAGAACTTTGAGGTAAAAGAAGAAAATAAAAGAAGAAAAAGGGAAGAGATAATGAAGAGATAATGAAGAGAGGATGAAGAGAGGATGAAGAGATAATGCTTCAGAGCAGTATATCTCAGCGTGGATCTAACAGAAAACTCCCTATCTACAGAATGAAATAGAGGAGGAAGGGGGAAAGAGAGAGAGATTTACTGGAAAGAAGAAAAGAGAGGGGGATCTGTTGGTCAGAGGAAAAGAGAGAGGGATCTACTGAACAGAGGAAAAAGCCACTTGGGAGAGGAAAAGAGGAAGGGATCCATTTGGCAAAGGAAAAGAGAGAGATAGTGATCGACTAGACAGAGGACAAAAGGTAAGGAACCCTGTATAGAGGGGACTAGGTGACCTGAGGAAGAGAGCCACCAACTGTGTGTGTACTGTGTTTGTCTGTGTGTGTGCGCTTGCGTAGTGTGTGTTTGTTTGTGTGTGTGAGGACAGGACTACGCTCCACCCAGCAAGCCAGGCACGCTCTTAGTCTCAGGCAGCGTGTGTGTTTGTGTGTATGAGTGTTCCAGCCAGGCATGCTCCAGACAACAACATGTTCTCCTATTCAAAATTGAATGATTTATGTGTATGAGAGTTCCTGTGGCTCACGCTCAGTGTGTGTAGGTGCGTGCGTGGTGTGTGTGTCTGAGTGAGTGTGTTTATTGTGTTTGTGGGTGTCTGTGTTTAGTGAATGTGTGTGTCTGTGTGTACTGTGTGTGTGCATAGTGTGTGTGTGTGTGTTCCTGTGGCTCAGGCCAGGACGAGACAAGGCAGCGGCTCTAGACTCTGGCACCGTGCTTTGTAGAAGAAAAATAGAAAGAGAGAAGGAATAGTGGAGAGGAGGGGGGGGGAGAAATAGTGAGAGAAGGAGTGACAGACTGTGGAGGATAGAAGGAGGAGGAAAAATCGAAGAGAACTGAGGAAAGAAAGAACAGCAACAACAAACAGAGGGAGGACTTTCAGAAGGAGAAAGTGAGAAAGGAAGAAAGAGAGAGAGAGAGAGTGAAGGAGAAAAGGAGAGGTTTTGAAGGAAGAATGAAGGCGCTTCAGAAGAACCAGGGGCGGACAGACCAGATGCTCGGTGCCATGGCTGACATGCTGACTTCCTTGGCATTGCCCAATCAACAGTGGGTGAGTGACACATCAAGTTTTGGTTTGTGGCAGTGTTGTTAATTGGTGTTGTTTTATTGTGTTGCGTTATTCTCTGCACTTCATTGGTGCATCCTAGAGATAAGCTAGAATAGAAATGAATGAAATAGATGTGTGTTATAGTCCAGTACAATTATAACAGGTTATTTGTTTCTTATGGTTTTGGAAATCTCTGTTGTTCTAGATTAAAATGACCGAATAGGTCATACAAGTTAATCAAAGAGAGTAAAGATAATGACCTAACTGCTTTCATATCAGGAATATGAAACCCCTGTTCATATGTGTGAAAGGAGACAACAGTGCAGACTTTATTTATAGCAATACTAGCACCTATGAAGTGTCCAGAGTTTTCCGGACCCTATTGGCATGACCCTTAACCCTCATCTGTTATAGAGATTTGGTCAGACAACATCAGATGGACTGTTTACAATACAAACACATTCCACAGATGAGATTGTGTGTGTGTGTGCGTGTGTGTGTGTGTGTGTGTGTGTATGTGGGTGCGTATATTGGCATGACCCTTAACCATCATCTGTTATAGACAATAGGTCAGACCGCATCAGATGGACTGTTAACAAACACATTCCACAGATGAGAGAGAGTGTGTGTGTGAGTGTGTGTGTGTGTGTGTTTGTGTGACCCATTCAAATCCAATCAGTCAGTGACATCAATAACATTCTCAACAGGAACACCAAGCTAAAATTGGACTTTAACACATTTCATGATAGCTTGACTCTTAAGGATAACCCTTGGTTAAGGCAAGTCACACAAACAGAGGGGAAAGAAGTACAGAAAGAGAGATAATAGGGACAGAGAAAGACACTGAGAGGGAGGGAGTGATAAAGAAAGAGAGGGAGATAGAGTTAAAGAGTGAGAGACAGACAGAGAAAGAGTGATAGAGAGAGAGACAGAAAGACTAACAGAGATATACAGAGTAATAGAGAGAGAGAGCAAGTGGGATATGTGAGAGTTTGTGTGTCTGGTGGTCTCTCTTCAGTGGTTGGGAGGAATCTTGGATGTGTCTCACACACAGGAATTGGAGTAGTACTGATTAAGACATCTCCCCTTAAACAAACTCATGAGAGCCTAACTAATGCCTTCCTTCCTTCATCTCTCTCTCTGCCCCCCCTCTCTCTCTCTCTCTCGCTCTTTCTCTCTCTCTCTCTCTCTCTCACTCTCTCTCTCCCTCTCTCTCTCTCTTGCTCACCCTCCCTCCCTCCCTCTCTCTCTCTCGCTCCTTCTCTGTCTTTCTCCCCCCCTCTTTCCCTCCTTCCCTCTCTCTCTCCCCCTCTATTTTTCTCTCTCCCACTCTACCTCCACCCTTTCTCCCCTCTCTCACTCTCTGACATCATGTACTGCCATGACTGTTTTATAAACTGCTGTAGGTCTTTACATAGAAACCAGTCAGACGCTAAATGAAATCAAAACGGTGTGTTACAGTGCTGTATCAGACACAATAAATAAAAGAGAAGATTTCAGGCTCAGAAGAGTTCCTAGCATTGAGAATCAACCAACCCAGCTAATAATTATAGGGAGAGAGAACGTTTTTGTAATCTTACCCATAATGTTCCCCTAATGTTTGAGTGTCCAATTCTACGTTAGTTAGGGGAACATTCTATCTATGCTAGCAAAAACCTTTTTAGCATGTTTTGGTGTTAGTGTTAGCAGAACATTCCCTTAATGTCAAGCGGGACATTAAGCGTCAAACTTATCTAGAACGTGGTTACAATGTTCTCAGAATATACAACACTAATGTTCTAGACGCATTTTATGGGACATTGCAAGAAATCAAATCAAATCAACTCTTATTCGTCTCATGCTTTGTAAACAGTGAAATGCTTACTTATGGGCCCTTCCCAACAATGCAGAGAGAAATAAAATAGAGAAATAATATAAAAGTAATATAATGTAATAATAAAAGTAATAATAAATACCCAATGAGTAATGATAACTTGGCTATATACATGGGGTACCAGTACCGAGTTGATGTGCAGAGGTATGAGATAATTGAGGTATCCTAGATATACTGTATGGGCCCTACAAATGCCTATATATGCTCTTCTCAGTATTTGGTATTCAGACTTACCTTTTTCAGTCGCATAACGCGCTCTGCAGGTGTGGCTACCTTGCGCGCTCTGAATAAATGTAATTCAGTACATTTATCTTAAGCCATCTCTTTAAATATGGGTTACCTTTAATTAGAATTTTGTTGACAGACTCAATAGAATACATCGAGAGAACGATGTCAGAATATAGGGATCAATGAAAGAAAGCGCATCTATGCATATTCGTTTCCATTTCAGCACCAACTGGTAGATATAAAAATAATCTGATCTTGGGGGTTAGAAAAGTATGAATAAAAAAAAAGGTTCAGAGAGCCTTTATGCACGAAATATATTGATGAATACAAAATACAGTGGTTTGATTCATCCTGTAAGTTGTCATATTCAACTGGACTGTTCCTTTACACGGTACCCTGTCCTGTTCATCTGTTTAGCCTCAGCCCAAACTTTCATCGCCATTACCAGTTGTTGTCTTAGCTCTCTCTAATAACACCTGTGATTGCTTTATGCCTCTCTCCCATGTCAATATGCCTTGCCTATTGCTGTTCCAGTTAGTTCTTATTATACAATTTCACTGTAGAACCCCAAGTCCCTCTCAAACTGCCTCAAATAGTTCCTTTGTTCCACCCCCCCCATACACGCCGAGACCGGCTCAATCGGTGCCTCCAGTGATGCTATCTCTTTCATTGTTACCCAACGTTAGGTTTACCTCCACTGTACTCATATCCTTCCATATCCTTGTCTGTACATATTGCCCTGAATCTTTTCTACAACGCCCAGAAATCTGCCCCCTTTATTCTCTGTACCCAACGCACTAGAAGACCAGTTCTTAAAGCCTTTAGCCATATCCTTATTCTAGTCCTCCTCTGTTCCTCTGGTGATGTAGAGGCTAACCCAGGCCCTGCAGCCCCCAGTATCACTCCTACTCCCCAGGAGCTATCATTTGTTGACTTCTGTAACCGTAAAAGCCTTGGTTTTCTGCACGTTAACATCTGAAGCCTCCTTCCTAAGTTTGAGTTATTCACTGCGCCAACCCGCCAACCCTGATGTTCTAGCAGTGTCTGAATCCTGGCTTAGGAAGGCCTCCAAAAATTCTGAAATTTCCATCCCCAACTACAACATTTTCCGTCTAGATAGAACTGCCAAAGGGGGTGGAGTTGCAATCTACTGTAGAGATAGCCTGAAGAGCTCTATCATACTATCCAGGTCTGTGCCGAAACAGTTTGAGCTTCTACTTTTAAAAATCCACCTTTCCAGAAATAAGTCTATCACTGTTGCCGCTTGCTACAGACCCCCCTCAGCCCCCAGCTGTGCCCTGGACACCATATGTGAATTGATTGCCCCCCATTTATCCTCAGAGTTCGTACTGCTTGGTGACCTAAATTGGGATATGCTTAACACCCCGGCCATCCTACAATCCAAACTAGATGCCCTCAATCTCACACATATTATCAACGAACCTACCAGGTACAACCCTAAATCCGTAAACATAGGTACCCTCATAGATATCATCCTGACTAACTTACCCTCTAAATACACCTCCGCTGTCTTCAACCAGGATCTCAGCGATCACTGCCTTATTGCCTGCGTCCGTAACGCTCCCTAAAACACTTTAGCGAGCAGGCCTTCGTAATTGACCTGGCCCAGGTATCCTGGATGGATATCGATCTCATTCCGTCAGTAGAGGATGCCTGGTTGTTCTTTAAAAGTAATTTCCTCTCAATCTTAAATAAACATGCCCCATTCAAAAAATACAGAACTAAGAACAGATATAGCCCCTGGTTCTCCTCAGACTTGACTGCCCTTGACCAGCACAAAAACATCCTGTGGCATACTGCATTAGCATCAAATAGCCCCCGCGATATGCAACTTTTCAGGGAAGTTAGGAACCAATATACACAAGCAGTTAGGAAAGCAAAGGCTAGCTTTTTCAAACAGAAATGTGCATCCTGTAGCACTAACTCCAAAAGGTTTTGGGACACTGTAAAGTCCATGGAGAATAAGAGCACCTCCTCCCAGCTTCCCACTGCACTGAGGCTAGGAAACACTATCTCCCCGCTTCTCCTTCAGACAAATTCAGACAGCTGATGTTCTGAAAGAGCTGCAAAATCTGGACCCCTACAAATCATCTGGGCTAGACAATCTGGACCCTTTCTTTCTAAAACTAGCCGGCGAAATTGTCGCAACCCCTATTACTAGCCTGTTCAACCTCTTTTTTGTAACGTCTGAGATCCCCAGAGATTGGAAAGCTGCCGCGGTCATCCCCCTCTTCAAAGGGGGTGACACTCTAGATCCAAACTGTTACAGACCTATGTCCATCCTGCCCTGCCTTTCGAACGTTTTTGAAAGCCAAGTTAACAAACAGATCACCGACCATTTCGAATCCCACCGTACCTTCTCCGCTATGAAATCCGGTTTCCGAGCTGGTCATGGGTGCACCTCAGCCACGCTCAAGGTCCTAAACGATATTATAACCGTGATCGATAATAGACAGTACTGTGCAGCCGTCTTCATCGACCTGGCCAAGACTTTCGACTCTGTCAACCACCGCATTCTTATTGGCAGACTAAATAGCCTTGGTTTCTCAAATGACTGCCTCGCCTGGTTCACCAACTACTTCTCAGATAGAGTTCAATATGTCAAATCGGAGGGCCTGTTGTCTGGACCTATGGCAGTCTCCATGGGGGTGCCACAAGGTTCAATTCTTGGGCTGACTCTTTTCTCTGTGTATATCAATGATGTCGCTCTTGCTGCTGGTGACTCTCAGATCCACCTCTACGCAGACGACACCATTTTGTATACATCTGGCCCTTCATTGGACACTGTGTTAACAAACCTCCAAACGAGCTTCAATGCCATACAACACTCCTTCAGTAGCCTCCAACTGCTCTTAAACACTAGTAAAACTAAATGCATGCTCTTCAATCAAACGCTGCTGGCACCCGCCCACCCGACTAGAATCACTACTCTCGACGGGTCTGACCTAGAGTATGTGGACAACTACAAATACCTAGGTGTCTGGTTAGACTGTAAACTCTCCTTCCAGACTCACATTAAGAATCTCCAATCCAAAGTTAAATCTAGAATTGGCTTCCTATTTCGCAACAAAGCCTCCTTCACTCAAGCTGCCAAACATGCCCTCGTAAAACTGACTATCCTACCGATCCTTGACTTCGGCGATGTCATTTACAAAATAGCCTCCAACACTCTACTCAGCAAATTGGATGTAGTCTATCACAGTGCCATCCGTTTTGTCACCAAAGCCCCATATACTACCCACCACTGTGACCTGTACACTCTTGTTGGCTGGTCCTCACTACATATTCGTCGCCAAACCCACTGGCTCCAGGCCATCTATAAATCACTGCTAGGCAAATAGCAACACCCACCCGTAGTATGCACTCCAGCAGGTATATCTCACTGGTCATCCCCAAAGCCAACACCTCCTTTGGCTGCCATTCCTTCCAGTTCTCTGCTGCCAATGACTGGAACGAATTGCAAAAATCTCTGAAGCTGGAGACTCTTATCTCCCTCACTAACTTTAAGCATCAGTTGTCAGAGCACCTTACCGATCACTGCACCTGTACACAGCCCATCTGAAATTAGCCCACCCAACTACCTCATCCCCATATTGTTATTTATTTTGCTCATTTGCACCCCAGTATCTCTATCTGCACATCATCTCTTGCACATCTATCATTCCAGTGTTAATACGAATTGTAATTATTTTGCACTATAGCCTATTTATTGCCTTACCCCCATAACTTGCTACATTTGCACACACTGTATATATATTTTCTGTTGTATTTTTGACTTTATGTTTTGTTTTACCCCATATGTAACTCTGTGCTGTTGTTTTTATCGCACTGCTTTGCTTTATCTTGGCCAGGTCGCAGTTGTAAATGAGAACTTGTTCTCAACTGGCTTACCTGGTTAAATAAAGGTGATATTTTTTTAAAATATATATAATATTAATAATACATACAATATTGGACAGTGGAAAAAAGTGTACACTAGGGGTTGAACAATAATCCTATGAATCTACCCTTTCTAACATCATGGAACTGGTCCAGGGTAAATAAATAATAAAATAAATATATGTCGGCATTACAGATGTGGATCCGGATAGTGGCTAATATTTAACATGATACAAATTGTAAAATAAAACGTAGAAAAGCCCAGGCATATAATCAAAACATTCTAAAATGCATACATCAACTCGGCAGGTTGAGCCCTACAGAAGCCTATAGCTAGGGTCTCCAAATTTCATCCATGCAAATTATGAGAGCACACAATTACAATTCTGTATAATGGCACAGCTATTTATGTCCTATTTCACTGTGGAAAAGGGGACGCAATACATGTCATGTTGATATGATTTTCAGTTTTCTTCTATATGGCTGGTTTCACATACACTACCAGTCAAAAGTTTGGACACACCTACTCATTCAAGGATTCTTCTTAATTTTTACAATTTTTTACATTGTAGAATAATACTTAAGACATAAGAAGATAGCCCTATTTGGTAAAAGACGAAATCCATATTATGGCAAGAACAGCTCAAATAAGCAAAGAGAAACAACAGTCCATCATTACTTTAAGACACAAAGGTCAGTCAATACGGAAAATGTCAAGAACTTTAAAAGTTTCTTGAAGTGCAGTTGCAAAAACCATCAAGCACTATGATGAAACTGGCTCTCATGAGGACCACCACAGGAAAGGAAGATCAAGAGTTACCTCTGCTGCAGAGGATAAGTTCATAAGAGTTACCAGCCTCAGAAATTGCAGCCTAAATAAATGCTTCACAGAGTTCAAGTAACAGACACATCTCAAGATCAACTGTTCAGAGGAGACTGTGTGAATCAGGCCTCCATGGTCGAATTGCTGCAAAGAAACCACTACTAAAAGACACCAATAATAAGAAGAGACTTGCTTGGGCCAAGAAACACGAGCAATGGACATTAGACCGGTGGAAATGTGTCCTTTGGTCTGGAGTCCAAATTTGAGATTTTTGGTTCCAACCGCCGTGTCTTTGTCAGATACGCTGTGTGGGTGAACGGATGATCTCAGCGTGTGTATTTCCCACTGTAAAGCATGGAGGAGGAGGTGTTATGGTGTGGGGGTGCTTTGCTGGTGACACTGTCTGTGATTTATTTAGATTTCAAGGCACACTTAACCAGCATGGCTACCACAGCATTCTGCAGCGATACGCCATTCCATCTGGTTTGGGCTTAGTGGGAATATCATTTGTTTTTCAACAGGACAATGACCCAACACACTTCCAGGCTGTGTAAGGGCTATTTGACCAAGAAGGAGAGTGATGGAGTGCTGCATTAGATGACCTGGCCTCCAAAATCCCCAGACCTCAACCCAATTGAGATGGTTTGGGATGAGTCGGACCGCAGAGTGAAGGAAAAGTGCTCAGCATATGTGGGAACTCCTTCAAGACTGTTGGAAAAGCATTCCAGGTGAAGCTGGTTGAGAGAATGCCAAGAGTGTGCAAAGCTGTCATCAAGGCAAAGGGTGGCTATTTGAAGAATCTCAAATCTCAAATATATTTTGATTTGTTTAACACTTTTTTGGCTACTACATGTTATTTAATAGTTTTGATGTCTTCACTATTATTCTACAATGTAGAAAATAGTAAAAATAAATAAAAACCCTGGAAGGAGTAGGTGTGTCCAAACTTTTGACTGGTACTGTATGTCTCCAGGGACCATAAGGAAACATCATCTTAAACAATTGCTATGTGTATCCCCTTCTCCAAACGGATGACTCATTTACCTAGCTCTTATCAATAGCTCTTATCAATTTAAGGGGAAATATGAGAAATGATTCACACTGACACATAGCATCAGCGACTGTTCAGTCAGTTTAATGATGAATTGCATAAAATCATCAACTCTTTACATAGATCTCTTTTTCTCAAATTACATAGTGTTCACGTTTGTATTCCTAGGCATTACTAATCAAGCTCCACACAAACAGACATCAATGGAGCACACAGATTATCATATCATCACATTCACATAAATTATTAGAATATTACTTACCATTCCGTATTAATATCAGTGATGTATTGGTAAAGAAAAAGTGGGTAAAGGGTTAACTAAACTCCAGTGGGTGATCGAGATAAAATGAACAACCATCGATATAACATATTACATTTTTTTAACTGTATTGTTTGCATTTTAATTGCATTTTAATGTAGGACTACAAGGAAAGATAGGCAGTGTGGATATGTTCATATTGAAACATCTTATTAAGTTCTTTGATAAGATTAGTACAGATTTTCTCAGGGGACCCCACATGGGGCCTCGACCCCAAGTTTGGTAACCACTGTACTAAACTCTCTCTCTGCTTGCTTCCTCTCTCTCCCACTGTCTCCTCTGCTTCCTCCTGCATGCATTGAAGCCTGTCTCAGCCTCACCACTGAGTGCCACATCACTGTCTGTCTCAGTAGCCTATTCTCTGTAAAGCAAAGTTATTATGAGAACTTAGTCGCCTATTTTTCTGCTCCTGCTGAGGTAGGCTCCATTTAACGTTAGCTTCTTACTTCCTCCTTCTAGCTGGCTAAGTAATACTAGCCAAAGCTCAACGTTACTGCAATAGAAGTCTCTGCTGGCAGCTAGCCACCTGATGGACTGATATCTATAGTATAAGCGACTATTTACCAGCTGTGCACTCATTCTCCGAAAGTCTGTTTTTGTTTGATTGGGGATGTCTGTAAACACAGCAGGAGCCGTGGGACGGTTTTAAAATTGCCTTTGTCAGGCATCTCACAAACACACTGTCAGCAGTGTCTCTAGTTGTCTACTTGAGCTGACTCCGATCTGGTATAGAGGTCCTGGATGGCAGGGAGCTCGGCCCCAGTGATGTACTGGGCCATACGCACTACCCTCTGTAGTGCCTTGTGGTCCGATGTCAAGCAGTTGCCATACCAAGCAGTGATGAAGCCAGTCAAGATGCTCTCAATGCTCTAGCCTTTAGCTCAGTGCGGATGTTGCCTGTAATCCATGGCTTCTGGTTGGGATATGTACGTACAGTCACTGTGGTGATGACGCTGTTGATGCACTTATTAATGAAGCCGGTGACTGATGTGGTAAACTCCTCAATGCCATCGGATGAATCCTGGAATATATTCCAGTCTGTGCTAGCGAAACAGTCCTGTAGTTTAGCATCCGCTTCATCAGACCACTTCCGTATTGATCGCATTACTGGTACTTTGTCACACCCTGGCTCTGGGACTCTATATGTTGAGCCAGGGTGTGTTCATTCTATTGTGTTGTATTTCGATGTTGGGAGTTCTAGTTTGTTTATTTCTATGTTGGCCTGAGTGACTCCCAATCAGAGGCAACGAGTGTCAGCTGTGGCTGGTTGTCTCTGATTGGGAGCCACATTTAAACTGTCTGTTTTTCCCTTTGTGTTTGTGGGTTTTTGTTCCGTATTGGTCTATGTTACCTAGGACGTTACGAGTCGTTTGTTGTTTTGTTCATTGTCTGTATTTATCACTATAGATAAATAAACATGTTCGTTCATCACGCTGCGCCTTGGTCTATTCCGTACGACGATCGTGACAGAAAAACCCACCATACAAGGACCAAGCAGCGTGTCCAGGAGCAGGCAGACTGGACATGGGAGGAAGCGCCGGGAAAGGAGATGGAGAGGTTGGCGATGGCCCAGGTGGGCAAAGTGTGGTCCTGGGAGGACATGCTCGGGGGAAAAGGGCCATGGGCTAGGATTAAGGCCCTGGCGAGAGAGGAGCAGCGGCGTCAGCAGTGTCATCGTCGGACGGACGAGAGGCAACCCCAAAAAAGGGGGGGGGCACACGGCATGGACGACGGGGCTGACGGAGGCAGAAAAGGGGCGTATTCAGAAGGCCACCAGGTTACGGGGGCCACTGGTCAAAGTAGGGAAAGAAGGTTTAGAGGCACGGCGAGAGGTACTGGGGTGTGTTACCAGTCCGGTCCGGCCCGTTCCAGATCCCGGGGTAGAGCCAGTGGTGTGTGTCCCCTGTACGGTCCGGCCTGTTATGGCCCCTCGCACCAAGTGTACGGTGCGCGTCGCCAGCCCGGCCCGGCCTGTTCCTGCCTCTCGCACCAAGCCTACGGTGCGCGTCGCCAGCCCGGCCCGGCCTGTTCCTGCCCCTCGCACCAAGCCTACGGTGTGCGTCGCCAGCCCGGTCCGGCCTGTCCCTGCTCCACGCACCAAGCCTACGGTGTGCGTCGCCAGCCCGGTCCGGCCTGTCCCTGCTCCTCGCACCAAGCCTACGGTGTGCGTCGCCAGCCCGGTCCGGCCTGTCCCTGCTCCACGCACCAAGCCTACGGTGTGCGTCGCCAGCCCGGCCCGGCCTGTTCCTGCCCCTCGCACCAAGCCTACGGTGCGAGTCGTCAGCCCGGCCCGGCCTGTTCCTGCTCCTCGCACCAAGCTTACGGTGTGCGTCGCCAGCCCGGTCCGGCCTGTCCCTGCTCCACGCACCAAGCCGGGGGTGCGCGTCGTCAGTCCAGCACAACCCGTGCCTGGGTCACCGGTGCCTGGTAAGGTACCGGTCAGCTGCTCCACAACGGAGCTGAAGCTAACCGCTCCTGCTACATTTTCTTGTTTGCTTATGGCCCTTTATAGCTAGTTGAGTGTGGTCTTAGTGCCATCATCGGTTTGTGGTGGTAAATAGACAGCTATGAAAAATATAGATGAAAACTCTCTCGGTAAATAGTATGGTCTACAGCTTATCATTAGTTATTCTAACTCAGGCAAGCAGAACCTCGAGACTTCCTTAATATTAGAGATTGCGCACCAGCTGTTGTTAACAAAGAGACACACACCTCCCCCCTTGAGCTTACCTGAGGCTGCTGTTCGATCCTGACGATGCAAAGAAAAACCAGCTAGAAAACCAGCTATTTACTCGCCGACTTAGTTTTGTCAGGGTGCTCACACGTCGGACTCTCTTACGCCGTCTCTTCCTTTTCCGACTTTCAGGATTAGGACCTGGTCCGGGGTGAGCAGTATGTCCTGCGCCGCCGACTCGTTGAAGTAGAAATCTTCATCCAAATCGAGGTTAATGATCGCTGTTTTGATGTCCAGAAGCTCTTTTCGGTCATAGGAAATGATGGCAGAAACAGATCAGCGCAAAAAAACACGGTCAGGAGCCCGTAAAATGGCAGCTATCCATTGCAGCGCTATTCTAGTGTTTTCGTTGCAAGAACATTCATGTGTCCTGTTTTCTGAGGGTTATGAGAATATTCCATCAATGTTCCACCAAACATACACATAACATGGTTGCCATGTTCTCAGAATATACAATATTAATGTTTTAGACACGTTTCATGGGACCTTGCAAGAACATTCATGTGTCCAGTTTTCCGAGGGTTAGGAAAATATTCCATCAATCAATCAATCAATCAATTTTATTTTATATAGCCCTTCTTACATCAGCTAATATCTCGAAGTGCTTTACAGAAACCCAGCCTAAAACCCCAAACAGCTAGTAATGCAGGTGTAGAAGCACGGTGGCTAGGAAAAACTCCCTAGAAAGGCCAAAACCTAGGAAGAAACCTAGAGAGGAACCAGGCTATGAGGGGTGGCCAGTCCTCTTCTGGCTGTGCCGGGTGGAGATTATAACAGAACCATGCCAAGATGTTCAAAAATGTTCATAAGTGACAAGCATGGTCAAATAATAATCAGGAATAAATCTCAGTTGGCTTTTCATAGCCGATCATTAAGAGTTGAAAACAGCAGGTCTGGGACAGGTAGGGGTTCCATAACCGCAGGCAGAACAGTTGAAACTGGAATAGCAGCAAGGCCAGGCGGACTGGGGACAGCAAGGAGTCACCACGGCCGGTAGTCCCGACGTATGGTCCTAGGGCTCAGGTCTCTCAGTTGGCTTTTCATAGCCGATCATTAAGAGTTGAAAACAGCAGGTCTGGGACAGGTAGGGGTTTCGTAACCGCAGGCAGAACAGTTGAAACTGGAATAGCAGCAAGGCCAGGCGGACTGGGGACAGCAAGGTGTCAGCATGCCCGGTAGTCCTGACGTATGGTCCTAGGGCTCAGGTTCTCAGAGAGAAAGAGAGAACGAGAGAATTAGAGAGAGCATACTTAAATTCACACAGGACACTGGATAAGACAGGAGAAGTACTCCAGGTATAACCAACTAACCCCAGCCCCCCGACACATAAACTACTGCAGCATAAATACTGGAGGCTGAGACAGGAGCGGTCCGGAGACACTGTGGCCCCATCCGAAGAAACCCCGGACAGGGCCAAACAGGAAGGATATAACCCCACCCACTCTGCCAAAGCACAGCCCCCGCACCACCAGAGGGATATCCTCAACCACCAACTTACAATCCTGAGACAAGGCCGAGTATAGCCCACAGAGGTCTCCACCACAGCACAAACCAAGGGGGGCGCCAACCCAGACAGGAAGATCACGTCAGTAACTCAACCCACTCAAGTGACGCACCCCTCCTAGGGACGGCATGAAAGACCACCAGCAAGCCAGTGACTCCAGCCCCTGTAACAGGGTTAGAGGCAGAGAACCCCAGTGGAGAGAGGGGAACCGGCCTGGCAGAGACAGCAAGGGCTGTTCGTTGCTCCAGAGCCTTTCCGTTCACCTTCACACTCCTGGGCCAGACTACACTCAATCATATGACCTACTGAAGAGATAAGTCTTCAGTAAAGACTTAAAGGTTGAGACCGAGTCTGCGTCTCTCACATGGGTAGGCAAACTGTTCCATAAAAATGGAGATCTATAGGAGAAAGCCCTGCCTCCCGCTGTTTGCTTAGAAATTCTAGGGACAATTAGGAGGCCTCGTCTTGTGACCGTAGCGTACGTATTGGTATGTACGGCAGGACCAACTCGGAAAGATAGGTAGGAGCAAGCCCATGTAACGCTTTATAGGTTAACAGTAAAACCTTGAAATCAGCCCTTGCCTTAACAGGAAGCCAGTGTAGGGAAGCTAGCACTGGAGTAATATGATCAAATTTCTTGGTTCTAGTCAGGATTCTAGCAGCCGTATTTAGCACTAACTGAAGTTTATTTAGTGCTTTATCCGGGTAGCCGGAAAGTAGAGCATTGCAGTAGTCTAACCTAGAAGTAACAAATGCATGGATTAATTTTTCTGCATCATTTTTGGACAGAAAATTTCTGATTTTTGCAATGTTACGTAGATGGAAAAAAGCTGTCCTTGAAACAGTCTTGATATGTTCGTCAAAAAGAGAGATCAGGGTCAAGAGTAACGCTTGAGGTCCTTCACAGTTTTATTTGAGACGACTTTACAACCATCAAGATGAATTGTCAGATTTAACAGAAGATCTCTTTGTTTCTTGGGACCTAGAACAAGCATCTCTGTTTTGTCCGAGTTTAAAAGTAGAAAGTTTTCAGCCATCCACTTCCTTATGTCTGAAACACAGGCTTCTAGCGAGGGCAATTTTGGGGCTTCACCATGTTTCATTGAAATGTACAGCTGTGTGTCATCCGCATAGCAGTGAAAGTTAACATTATGTTTTCGAATAACATCCCCAAGAGGTAAAATATATAGTGAAAACAATAGTGGTCCTAAAACGGAACCTTGAGGAACACCGAAATGTACAGTTGATTTGTCGGAGGACAGACCATTCACAGAGACAAACTGATATCTTTCCGACAGGTAAGATCTAAACCAGGCCAGAACTTGTCCGTGTAGACCAATTTGGGTTTCCAGTCTCTCCAAAAGAATGTGGTGATCGATAGTGTCAAAGGCAGCACTAAGGTCTAGTAGCACGAGGACAGATGCAGAGCCTCGGTCTGACGCCATTAAAAGGTCATTTACCACCTTCACAAGTGCAGTCTCAGTGCTATGATGGGGTCTAAAACCAGACTGAAGCATTTCGTATACATTGTTTGTCTTCAGAAAGGCAGTGAGTTGCTGCGCAACAGCTTTTTCAAAAATTTTTGAGAGGAATGGAAGATTCGATATAGGCCGATAGTTTTTTATATTTTCCGGGTCAAGGTTTGGCTTTTTCAAGAGAGGCTTTATCACTGCCACTTTTAGTGAGTTTGGTACACATCCGGTGGATAGAGAGCTGTTTATTATGTTCAACATCAACGTCCCACCAAACATACACAGAACATGGTTGCAATGTTCTCAGAATGTAAGATGTTAATGTTCTAGACACGTTTCATGGGAACGTTGCAAAAACATTTCTGTGTATCAGTTGCCAGGATGTCGGCTGATGGGCCCAAAGAAACATTCTCCCCGCTAAATGTTTTATTATTACACATCACGCCTTGTTACTGTTACCAAGCCCATGATTGGTGAACCACTGATCCATTCACAAATATTTGTGTCTGTTGGCAAGGGATACGCACACACAGTGCTTTTAACATACAGTGTCTTCAACTTACATATTTGACACACATGATTACATAGTGCATGTTCATTTATACAGTGATTATTATTCAACATGTACTCAACTAGGATTTGAACTCACAACCTTCTGGTTCACAGTATTCAGATCTTCCACCATTTGTGTCAGTTATCAGTCAATTAGAATATTCTCTCATCATTGATTTGATTTACTTAATTAAAACATGTAAGGGCTTTCTTTATGGTTGTCTAATGTTGGTGGGACATATTAACATGTTTCCATGATACTTCTGAATCAATATGATCAATACACTTTTTTTTTTTAGTGTGCTTTTAACAGAGCTGAGATTTACTTCAAAGTGCATTCACCTTATTGCTTACACATATCAAGTAGTTTCAGATCTACACAAGTGCCTAGGGAGGAGGGGTTAGGGTTTCTTCTGGACAGGGCCTAACTATACTGGCCCAATAAGCACATGCCCTAAAGATATCCCTTAATGGGACAGTGGATAGGATGTTCCTCATTGATGCTGGTGCTCTGGGTTCAAGATGCGCAAGGGCAGTACCCCTACTCTCAGATTCTCAGCAATATGCATTGATGTCATTATTTGGCAACAGTTATAACTGTATTGTTTGCATTTTAATTGCATTTTAATGTAGGACTACAAGGAAAGATAGGCCATGTGGAGATGTTCATATTGAAACATATCTTATTTTTTAAAGTTCCTGACTTGTTTGAAAGATGGGAATGGGTAGAATTCTAGATAGCTGAGCATCTCAAAGAGAATTCTGGATCGTCTTTTTGAAATCCACACCACATGTAGAACAAACGTGTCTCTGATAAGGAATCACATCAGCTCTCGTCATTGCATTTCTATCTGTAACATTCCTAATGTGTTGCGGAAACATGGCCCAGGTGGTAGTGTTGCTTCTGATAGAAACATACTCAGAACATGGCTGCCATATTCTCAGAATATCAGAAATGTGTACATTTACAGTAGCATGTCTAAACTTTCTCACATTTGGTATTTAAGCAATGATTATGCCAGTTATACCAAAACAATACACAACACAGAGTTTCAACTCCAAGTTTTAATGTGGACAAAATAGACAAATTGCAACATAATCACTTGGGACCAGTGTTGGGGGTAATAATTACTTACAGTACTTTTATGAGTAACGTAGTAATATAACGAATTACTGTCTTCAAATATTTTAATATTATTACAGTTACTTTTTCAAGTAACCTCTATATTACTTTCAGGAGCATATCTCTACCGGCATGTTATATATATATAATATACATTAAAGCCTTGTCTCATACTAATGGAATTCATGCTGTAGGCTAACCCATTTCCAATAGGCTATCATTAACCAGAAAATCAAAGAAAGATGGCAGCTGTGTTGTTACCCCGCTTAACCTTTTCCTTGTGGAAATACCCCCATTATTTTGAGTTAATCGAGGAGAAAGAGAACAACATTTTTGTCAAATGCAAAAAATGAAAAAGCATCTGAAGGTCGCGCACTAAGGCACAAAGCTGGGAGCCAAAGTTCCAGAAATGCGTGAAAGAAATCTATACACATTATGATAATTAACAAAGATGCATAAGTGTTTTAACGACATGTCCGTATAAACAATCAATGTGTCTGATAAATGCAATTCAAAACGGCAATAATGACATTAACATATATTGCTAAGAATGGGTGACTGCCCTAGCGGGTCTTAAACCCAGGTCATCAGCGTCAAAGACAAATGTACTATCCACTGTCCCAATAAGGGATATCTTTAGGGCATGTGCTTATTGGGCCAGTATAGTTAGGCCCTGTCCAGAAGAAACCCTAACACCTCCTCCCTAGGCACTTGTGTAGATCTGAAACAACTTGATATGTGTAAGCAATATGGTGAATGCACTTTGAAGTAAATCTCAGCTCTGTTAAAAGTACACTCAAGAAAATATTGTATTGATCATAGTGATTCAGGAATATAATAAAAACAGTTCAATATGCCCCACCAACATTAGACAACTATTCAGAAAGCGCTTCAATTTCTGAAATAAGTTAATCAAATCAATGATGAGAATAGTCAGATTCACTGATAATTGACACGGACATGGTGGCGTAGCAGGAAGATCGGAGTACTGTGTACGAAGAGGTTGTAAATTCAAATCCCAGGTGAGGACACGTTGAATAATAATTACTGTATAACTGAACATGCACAATGTAATCATGTATGTCAAATATGTATGTTGAAAACACTTTGTGTGAGTATCCCTAACCTTGCCAACAGACATAGGGTTATGAATAGATCAGTGGTTCACCAATCAGGGACTTTATTGGCTCTGTAACATGATGTGTAATGAACTTTCGTTGGACACATAAATGTTATTGCCACGTTCCCATGAAACATACCTAGAACATTCATATCTTATGTTCTGAGAACATGGCAACCATGTTCTGTATATGTTTGGTGGGATGTTGATGGATTAGTCTCCCAACCCACAGAAAACTGGCCAAATGAATGTTCTTGCAACATTCTCATTTAATGTTTCTAGAACATTAATATCTTATGTTTTGAGAACATGGCAACCATGTTCTGTGTATGTCTGTTGGGACGTTGATGGAATATTCTCCTAACCCACATTGAAAAAAGTGAATCATTGTATAAACTTGAATTAGTTACTTCAAGTGGTAACACGCAAATAAGTTTAGTTTTTTCAAGACAAATATATACTTTGGATTGATGTAAATTATTAGGTCAATGCTACTTGTATCATTTGATTACAATGAAGTCAATAATTTACCTCAGGGCAACCTAATTATTCTGTAACTCAACTTACATTTGCATATTTAAAAAACGTAATTATTTACTTTACCAAAAACTAAAATACTATTCAATTCTAACCAAAAAAATTAACTTGGATGAAAGCAAATCCCTGGATTGGAGGAACCAAACTGTGTTACCTCAATTGGTAACATGTAATATAATCAATTTCCTGCTAAACAAAATATTAGGTTGGTTTACAAACACCGAAGTATGACTCAAAACATAGAATTTCTTAAAGTCTCACATTTATTAGACCAATAAAGTCATTTTGAACACAGTGCAAATACATATACAGTATGTAAACAAATGTAACACTTCCTCTTATTAATAAAAATAAATTAAATGTTCAATATTTGCGACAGAATTCCTTTTAAAATAAGTGCATTTGCAACCTGCGTTAATAAACAGAATTGTTTCCAGGTACGGTATTTGAACTTCAATAAAACTGTAGAAGCTACCATACAAATGGTAAGTAGAGTGCTGTTGTACATTTAACTATCTTTTCCAAGACAGAGCATATCGTTGTTGTCGGGTGAAACCCTTGTAACTCTTGTAAATGTGAAGATATATTTCTTTACATATAAATTGAAAGGCAGGACAACCCTTTTTGAACCTCGTAAAATTTCACAGCTCTAGGAGCAAAGACACTTATCTAAAATACAATCGAATTAAAATTTGACCATTCATTAACATTGAAAAAACATTCTAAATTCACTTTCACCCGACAGCGACAATATGAAATCTTCTCTAACCAAAAGCACAGCAAGAAAATGCTCCATTCCACTTAATGTTCAGCTGTTAGGGTCCATGATGGTTGCTTTTTGTTAAGAGCTACCTGGAGCTTCCTTGCACACACTCAAATGAGCTCAAATCTGTAACCAAAATCAAGTTAAGTGTCAAATCTGTAAACAACATAAACCATAAGAGAAACACGATCAACACCTTGGTGTTGATTACTGTGAGCCTTGTAGTTTGCAACAAAGATTCTGCACTTATGGAGACATCTTGTGTCGATCAAGCTGCATTAGGACTTTCTGTAACACTTCAAAAGTGAAACGGAGTGGCTTTGGATAAACCAAGTTGAGTACATACATCAAACCCAAAAGTAAGGCACAAGCAGATGCGACTGAACTCAGTTCATTCACCACCTCCACTCCTTCGATGACTATGCCGATGTCTTCTGGTGGATGCAGTAGTCCTTCACCTTCCTTACGAATGACAAACATTGCCATGGTGAGCTGCTCCAACTCCCCTCTGAGCCTCATCAGCCTGGATGTCCTACAGAAGGCAACATAACACAAAGACAAAATAAAATGTTAAAAGGACACCATTCACTCAGCTTTTTCTGTAATCTAAATAAATATATAATCAGTACAGGACATGCTGACAGAAACTAAGTACCAAGTATTAGGTCCTTCTCATCTTCTTCCAGGTAGATGATGAGGACCTTCAGGACTCTCTTCTAATATTAGTGTTCTCCATCTGGGAAAACACAATCTTGATCAATTTTCATATTCCCAATCACCTGAAGTTCACCCGCTCCATCTCTCTCTCTTAATGAATCACGTTTAGCTCTCTTGTAGATACAAACACACACAAATGTGATAGATGCACCTGATCCAAAATCTACATGATTTCAGTGATCTTTTCCCCGAGTTGCTCCTCCTTTGGCTTGGATTACTCTAATCAGCTGAGTTGAAAGCATGTCTAACTGGGCCATGAACATTGATTCCAGGGGAACAGTCGTGAGCCTCAAGAACTCAGCATTGATCTGAAACATAAGACAGCAGGGCAGGGGAGGGGATCACTAAAACAACCTCCACCATGTCAATAAATATCACCTACATCATCTATCTTCTCTCAACCTTCTCAAATTGTGACCAAGGTATCATAGCTGTACCTAAAACCAGTCACTCCAGCTTCTACATCTTCTCATTTGACCTCTTTCTGTTGAAACAGAGCAGGCCATCTGGCCTTGACGTCCGCATTCCTGGGTTCCTTGTTCACCACCTCCTGACGTCTGTAAGCAAAAGTCTGAGCCATTTTGTCCGTGACTGTCCTCTCATTGTTCCTTTTTCTAATCTCTTTAAGAAGTTCAAGTCTCTCTTTTTCAAGGCTTTCGGGAGTTTCACCAATTGGCAAGGATGGGTAGAAGTTAGCCTCAGCTCGTTTTGTCTTCTTCACTTTTTTAGCAGGGAAAGCATCTTCAGCTGCTTTGGATTTCATTGAGTTAACTGAGAGCTCAGGACACCCGTGTGATTTGAGCTGGGTCCTGTAGTTTCCCATTTTGTGCTTCAGTCTTTGTTTCCAGCCGTGGCAGCCATTGAAGGAGCCAGGCTCTTTCAAACAAGGATGCTTACTGATTAAGGCCTCTGAAACAGTACAGAAGTCTAATTCTTCTGGGTAGGCCTTGTATTTGAAGATTTCCTCTGCTAGTTTATCCAGTATATCGGACTTCATCTTGGAACTGACAGTCAGCATTGTTTGGCTAACCTGGTATTCAGCATTTGCCCTCTCGAGTTGGATCTCAGTGTCGTATGAGGAGCGTGGAATCGGAAAGTCCTTTGGCCACTGTTCTGTTGGGACGACACAGACTCAGAGGATGACAGGATCATAGTGTCATCTGATACTATGGAAATGCTGTCATCAGAGCCATGTGAGGTTGAGTGAGATGCAGTCTCAACAGGGGTACTGGTCAAAGTTGGGTTAGTGTGCTGCTGAATCACCTTTACTGTTCCCAAATCCCTGAGTTCAGAGTGTCACGTTCGTTAAGGAACGGGTCAGACCAAGGGCGCCAGCGTGATATACGTACATGTTTATTTACACTGAATAAACACAGCGACAAAACAACAAACAAACGAAACGTGAAGTCCTAAGGTTGTACATACAACGAACCTTACCCGAACAAGATCCCACAACTACACAGTTCCAATAGGCTGCCTGAGTATGGTCCTCAATCAGAGACAACAGCGACAGCTGCCTCTGATTGGGAAAACCACACCGGCCAACATAGAAATACACATACTAGATAATACAACATAGAACATACACAACAAAAAGAATATACACACCCTGACTCAACATATAAGAGTCCCCTGAGTCAGGGCAGTGACAGTACCCCCACCCAAAGGTGCGATTCCGACCGCACAACATAAACATAACAGGGTAGGGGCCGGGTGGATATTCCGCCTCGGAGGCGGATCCGGCTCGGGGCGTGACGACCTCTCACTGTCCGCCTCCCTGTTGCGCCCCTGGTCTGGTCTGGACCTCGGCGCGCTACTTCCCCCTCTCCTTCCTCCCACGATCGCCAGGCCCTGTCTGGACCCTGGTGTGGGAGACCCCGAACCTGGAGAGGGGCTGACGTCATGGTCTGGACTGGAGCCGCTGACCGAGCTGGACTGGGCACCGTGGAGCGGACTGCTCTGGCTCGAGTGGAGCCGCTGACCGGAGCTGGATCAGGCACCGGTGGAGCGGACTGCTCTGGCTCCGAGTGGAGCCGCTGACCGTAGCTGGACTAAACCCCGGTGGAGCGGACAAATCTGGCTCGGAGTGGAGCAGCTGACCGGAACTGGATCAGGCAGTGAGCGGACTCTCTCTCGAGTGGGCCGAACTGCCTGGACGACTCCGGCTCAGTGAGCCGGCCGGTGCCGACCAGGCACCGGTGGAGCGGGCACGGGCCGTGCGGACTGGACAAGCGCACCACTGGTCTGGTGCGAGGAGCGAACAGGCGGCCGACTGGCGGCGCGCACCACTGGCTTGGTGCGAGGAGCAGGAACAGGCCGGGCCGGACTGGCGCGCGCACCACTGGCTTGGTGCGAGGGCAGGAACAGGCCGGGCCGGGCTGAGCGCGCACCACTGGCCGGTAGGACAGAACAGGCCGGGCCAGGCTGGCGAGGCGCACTACTGGCTTAGTGCGAGAGCAGGAACAGGCCGGGCCGGGCTGGCGGCATGCCACCACTGGCTTGGTGCGAGGAGCAGGAACAGGCCGGGCCGGCTGGTGGCACGCACCACTGGTGACGCGCACCACTGGCTTGGTGCGAGGAGCAGGAACAGGCCGGGCCGGACTGTGGACGCGCACCACTGGCTTAGTGCGAGGAGCAGGAACAGGCCGGGCCAGGCTGGCGACCGCGCACCACTGGCTTGGTGCGAGAGCAGGAACAGGCCAGGCCGGACTGTGGAGGCGGACTGGAGGTCTGGAGCGGAGAGCTGGCACAACCCCGTCCTGGCTGAATGCCTACTTCCGCACAGTATGTGTGAGGCATCAGCACAGGGCCTCTGGGCTGTGCACGCGCACTGGCAATACAGTTCGTAGAACTGCCGCAGAGATATGCGGGACCGAGGAGGTGTACTGGAGTCCAGGGAGCGTTGAGCCGGCACACCCCGTCCTGGCTGGATGCCCATCTTCGCATGGCACATGCGTGGTGCAAGCACAGGACGTACAGGACTGTACCGGCGCACTGGCGACACAGTCGTAGCTCCGCATAACACGGAGCTTGCCCAGTCATACGCTTCCTCGCGTGAGTCACGGGGAGTTGGCTCTGCTCTAACCCTAGGCTCCACCAACCACCCCGTGTGCCCCCCAAATTTTTATTGGGGCTGCTTCTCGGACTTCCTCCTCGACCGGCCTCCTCCGTGTTGCCGTTGCTCCTCTCCTGCCTGGGCATCTACCTTAGCCATGGTCCTTTCCCCGCGAATATCTATTCCCATGACCACAATTTGCCCACCTGTGACATGGCTATTCGCTCCGCCTGGGCACGCTGCTTGGTCCTCGTTTGGTGGGATCTTCTGTCACGTTCGTTAAGAGCGGGTCAGACCAAGCGCAGCGTGATATACGTACATGTTTATTTACACTGAATAAACACACGACAAAACAACAAACAAACGAAACGTGAAGTCCTAAGGTTGTACATACAACGAACCTGACCCGGAACAAGATCCCACAACTACACAGTGCCAATAGGCTGCCTAAGTATGGTCCCCAATCAGAGACAACGAGCGACAGCTGCCTCTGATTGGGAACCACACCGGCCAACATAGAAATACACATACTAGATAATACAACATAGAACATACACAACAAAGAATATACACACCCTGACTCAACATATAAGAGTCCCCTGAGTCAGGGCATGACACAGAGGTAGAAGTCAAATTGAAGAACTCGTTGCTAAAATCTTGGTCCATATACAGTGCTATGAAAAAGTATTTGCCCCCTTTCTAATTTTCTCTACTTTTGCATATTTGTGATACTGAATGTTATCAGATCTTCAACCAAAACCTAATATTAGATAAAGTGAACATAAGTGAACAAATAACACAACAATTACATATTTATTTCATTTATATTCATAAACAAAGTTATACAACACCCAGTTCCCCTGTGTGAAAAAAGTAATTGCCCCCTTACACTCAACAACTGGTTGTGCCACCTTTAGCTGCAATGACTCCAACCAAATGCTTCCTGTAGTTGTTGATCAGTCTCTCACATCGCTGTGGAGGAATTTTGGCCTACTCTTCCATGCAGAACTGCTTTAACTCAGTGACGTGTGGGTTTTCAAGCATGAACTGCTCGTTTCAAGTCCTGCCACAACATCTCAATTGGGATTAGGTCTGGACTTTGACTAGGCCATTCCAAAACTTCCAATTTGTTGCTGAAAACCCACACGTCACTGAGTTAAAGCAGTTCTGCATGGAAGAGTGAGCCAAAAATTCCTCCACAGCGACGTGAGAGACTGATCAACAACTACAGGAAGCATTTGGTTGAGTCATTGCAGCTAAATGTGCACAACCAGTTATTGAGTGTAGAAGAGCAATCACTCTTTCACACAGAAGGTGTTTAACTGTTTATGAAATAAATGAAATAAATATGTAATTGTTGTGTTATTTATTCACTTATGTTCCCTTTATCTAATATTAGGTTTTGGTTGAAGATATGATAACATTCAGTATCACAAATATGCAAAGTAGAGAAATTAAAGGCAATTTTTTCATAGCACTGTGTCGCAGTCTAATGCTGCCTTTTAACCCAAATACACTTTTTATAGTTTCGAGCAGGTCATCCAAGAACTCTGTATGCTATTTTGGAGGTAAATATTTCCGAATTTTTTCTCCCCGCAAAGACAACTTCCAATCTTGCGGACTTGGTTCCAGCCATTTATCTTAAAAAGAGAGCAAGGACACATTATTTTACTTTGTTTGATAGATCTATCAATTCAGCTTTAAACTCAATACAATGTAGGGCTCAATTGAATACAATGAATTACTACTACGTTCACCAGTCTAACCTTTAAACATGTATATTTTCACTTGAGAGACAGATCCCTCTTATTCTGTAGTCTGCTAGCGGGTATGCATCTTTGAGTTCTTGTGGCTCTACAAGTTCCACTTCCTTATTGGGCGACATTTTAAGCTAATATGCTCTTTAGTGTTCAATACACCACCCGCAAAGCCTCATGACAATGAAGATCAACTTCTCCTGCAATATTATCATGTTAATGATTTCACTAAACTCTGGCAGTCCCCTGAGTGAGCCATGTACCAAGATCATACCATCCCTGTAGTTAACTCCATTGTGTGTCACACTTATAGCTAGGCATACTAAAATTCCTCAAATTACAGTCTCCTGATTTTTCAGATGTTGGAAAATATGTAGAAAATATTATCTTTCTGTAGAAAGTTGATTATGACCATAGATATAGATAGAGCCTTTGGTTAGTGAGGATTGCAAAGCAGGGTGATTTCTTGACAGATGGCTCAGTAAAGCATTCCAAGTCTTAAATGTGCTTATGCAATCCAAGTAAGTACATGGTATGAATGACCCGTACATAATGCCTATGACTAAGTTTATAATGCTTGAGCAGTTCTGATCTTCTTGAAAAATACCTCCCACAATCTTTGCATTTCCACATTCATTGCAACTCTGGAAAAACAAAAGACAAGGACTTTACTAGGCACATTAGGCCTGTCTAAATAACGTTAATGTTACCTCTGGGAGAAATACAAAATGCCAATCTAGCAAACCTCTAAATTATTATTAGAATTTGACTGTGATGCACAGAATGGACTGTGACACATAAGGCTAGTTGTATTAGTGCTACATTTGTGATTTGCTGACTATCACAACCAATTTTGTTGAATATTGTGACACCCAACAATATTAACATTATGTTATGATTTAACTGGATAGAACCCAAATGCAGACAAGTACACCAAGCCAGAGAAGTTTTAACAGGTTTATTATAATGTTCAATAGTCCAGGTTTCCAATAAATGGGGAAGAGCAAGTCCAGGTTACAGTGAGGGTACAGATCCAGGTCAGGGCAGGTGTGGTACCGTAATGTCCTAGTGTCCGTGGGGAGTCCAAAGGAGAGGTCGGTGGTGGAGAGCAGGATGGTGGTGGCAGGAGTGAAGCGGAGGCAGGAGTCAGGTTCCAAATATATGGTTGTCTTGACTATGATCTGACGATGAGTGGAAAGTTTAACCGGGTCTTAAAGGCTGAGGTGATTATGGTGAATGAGCTGCAGCTGGAACCCTGACTCCCGCACACCAGACTTCACTCCTGCAATCAAGGACAGACAGAGGGAGGAGGAGAGCAGAGAGAACTACCTAGCAGCAGTAGGGCCTAACAGTGCCCCCCTCTACGGACGCCACCTGGCGGCTTACAGGGTTTATCAGGATGTAACCTATGAAACTCACTAACCAGAGCAGGATCCACAATGAAGCTCCTGGGCACCCAGAACGTTCCTCAGGACCATAACCCTCCCAATCCACCAGGTACCGGAAACCACGACCCCGGCGGCGAACATCCAGAAGTCGCCGGACAGTGTAGAGCGGACCCCACCCCACGATCCTGGGCGGAGGAGGGGACCCAGAGGGCGGGCACAGAGGGCTATGCCGGCACGGCTTAATCTGGGAAACATGAAAGGTGGAATGAACCCGTAGGGAGGCAGGAAGCTGTAGCTTAACCGCGCAGGGGATTAACAATAGACAGTATCTTGAACGGTCCTATAAACGAGGCGCCATCTTCTTAGACTCCACCTTCAATGAAGGAGTCCCGTGACTTCAGCCATTCCTCTTGACCAGGAGAGTAACCGGGGCCTGGGACCGGTGACGGTTGGCTTGCCTCTGCATGTACGCCGGGAAGCTCGGGACAGAGCTACCCTTGGCCTTCCTCCAGACCTTGAAGCAGCGGCGCATGTGGGACTGCACCGAGGGTACCGCCAGTTCCCTCTCTTGGGAAGGGAACAGGGGAGGTTGATAACTCCAGAGCACACAGAAAAGGAGACAAACCAGAGGAAGCGTTCAGAATCAAGGTGTTAACAGAGCATATTCACCCAGGGAGCATGGAGCTCCATGACCCAGGGTTAGACCCAGTGACACAGCAAGAGCGGTCTCCATCTCCTGGTTCGTCCTCTCGCTTCCAGTTGGTCTGGGGTGATATCCAGAAGACAGGCTGGATGTAATGCCCAAAGCTTTACAGAAAGCTTTCCACACCTTGGAGACAAACTGGGGACCCCTGTCAGAGACAATATCCGTGGGTAGACCATGAGGCGAAACACATGTTCAACAAAATATCAGCCGTCTCTCTGGCAGTGGGCAGTCTAGGTAGGGCCAAAAATGGATGACGAACTTAGAAAACGATCAATCACCGTAAGAATGACAGTCTTTCCAGACGAGGGGGAAGTCCAGTGACAAAATCCATGCGATATCGACCAGGGCCGGCTGGGTATAGGTAAGGTCGTAGATGACCAGCGCTGGCCTGGGTGGAGTTTTTACTTCGGCACACCGTACAAGCAGCAATGAAGGCTCGAGTGTCCGCCTCCATCGTGGCCCACCAGAACTTCCGTCGCACAAAATCAAGGGTCCCTTCGAAACTCCAGGGTGACAGGTAAGGGAGACGAGAGTGAGCCCACTGAAGTACCTGGGAGCGAGCAGACTCAGGGACAAACATCCGGTTAGGAGGACCCCTCCCAGGGTCAGCTTGATGGGGATGTTGAGCCTGTCTAACAATCCCCTCGATGCTCACATGTGATGACCAATACTGCAAGTAGGAGGCAAAATGAATTCAGGGTTACTACCAGTATCAACAGCCGAATGAACACGAGGGGGTCCGGCTTGACGTTGCGACCCAGGACGGTAAGACAGAGAAAAAATTGAATCTCCCAAAAATAGTGCCCACCTGGCTTGACGGGGGTTGAGCTGCTTCGCTGACTGGAAAGCCGATTCTTATGATCCGGTCCAAACGATGAAGGGTTGTTCCGCTTCCCCCTCAACTAATGTCGCCACTCCTCGAGAGCCAGCTTAACGGCACGAGCAGTTCACGATTGCCAACATCATAATTCCTCTCTGCCTGAGAAAGTTTCCTAGAGAGAAAAGCACAGGGATGCAGTTTGTTATCTTCAGGAGAATGTTGTGACAACACCGCACCTACCCCAGTGTCGGATGCATCCACCTCCGACAAACTGGCGGTCGGGGTCCGGCTGCATCAGAATGGGAGCCGAGGCGAGCGATGTTTCAGTTCTTCGAACGCTGATTCGGCCCCTTCATTCCAAGCGAACGGTCGTGAGATGGAGGTGAGAGCGGTGAGAGTGGCGCCGCAATGCGGCTGTAGTCCTTGATGAACCTCCTATAGAAGTTCGCAAACCCCAGGAATCGTTGAAGTTGTTTGCGGGTAGAGTGGGCTGGCCAGTCCGTGACAGCAGAGATCTTAGCTGGGTCCATCCATAACTCCCCCTGAGCTATGATGTAACCCAAAAGAGAGTCTCAGACACATGAAATTCACATTTCTCCATCTTCACAAACAGTTTGTTCTCCAACAACCTTTGCAACACCTGGCGCACATGCAGTTCATGTTCCTGGGAGGACTCTGAGAAAATCAAGATATCATCCAGATAGACAAAAACAAACCGATTCAACATGTCCCGAAGGACATCATTGACTAGTGCCTGAAAAACAGCAGGGGCATTGGACAGCCCAAAAGGCATAACCAGATACTCAAACATGTCCCAAGGGTGTGTTGAAGGCAGTCTTCCCATTCATCACCCATACGAATGCGCACCAGGTGATACGCATTTCGTAGATCAAGTTTCGTAAAGATGGTAGCACCATGAAGGAGGGGGGAAAAGCAGAATTAATCAAAGGCAGAGAATACTTGTTCTTAATGGTGATGTTAGTTAAGTCCACGTTAATCAATACAGGGTCTGAGGGTCTTATCCTTCTTAGCAACAAAAAAGAATCCTGCTCCTACAGGTGACGAGGAAGGACGCATAATACCTGCCGCCAAGGAGTCCCGAATGTAGTTCTCCATAGCCTCCGTCTCCGCCGGGAGAGATTGTGCAGGCGACTGCTGGGGCGGGGCTCCTGGCTGGAGGTCAATGGCGCAGTCATAAGGCCGGTGAGGAGGAAGAGAAGTAGCTCTGTGTTTGCAGAAAACGGATGCCAGGTCTGATACACGTCAGGAACAGCAGAAAGATCCATGGACTCCAGTGGAGGTTGAGGCACAGTACTGGCAGGAGTCTGAGCAGAACACAAACAATTCACATGACAAAAAGTGCTCCATGAAACAATGCTACCTGTCACCCAATCAATGTGTGGATTGTGTCTTATGAGCCAGGGATACAAGGACCAGGGGGTCTGTGGGCAGTCGATAATATGGAATTGAATGTTCTCCTGATGATTTCCCGACACTCTAAGACGCACAGGAACAGTCTGATGGGTAATACGGGTCAACAATTGTCCATTTAGACCCTTAGCCTGCAGCGGACAGTCCATAGGAACAGTCTCCAAATCCATCTGTTGAGCCCACTCTCTATCCAAAAAGCTTTTCGGCACAGTCAATCAGCGCACTAACCGAGAAATTCTGGGACTGCCACTGGAGGGATGCCTGGAGCAGAATGCGGGGAGAAGAGGAAGAATCCGCTGCTTCGGCTCACCAAAACTTCTCCCATTAATGATGAGCCGGGCCTTTTCCCGGACCGAACTGGGCAGGAAGGAACGAAATGACCAGCTTCTCCACATACAGGCAGACCCGAGCCTGAATACGACGTGCACGCTCCTCTGAGGACAACCGTGCACGCGCCCACCTCCATGGCTTCGGGTTCAGTGCTCCTCGTATCGACTCCGGGAAGACACGGCTTTCTCCGTAGGGAAGATGCAGGGAGGAGTTTGTTGATGACAGACACTCCTCTCCCGGCGGCGCTCCGAATCCGATTATCCAACCTGATAGTGAGTGAAATAAGATTATCCAGCGTAGGCGATTCATCATATGACACCAATTCATCTTTTAAAGTCTCAGACAAAGCATTGATGAACACTCCTTGTAATGCCTCGTCATTCCAACCACTCACTGCTGCTAAAGTCCGAAACTCCACTGCCATCTCCGCCACACTACGCAGCCCCTGCCAAGAGAAAACAACCGTTTCGCAGCCTCCTTGCCTCGTGCGGGGTGGTCAAAAACCTTCCTCATCTCCGTGGTGAAGGCCACGTAAACGTTGCAAATGTCCGACTGACTCTCCCAGACCGCGGATCCCCAGGCACGAGCGGAACCGCTAGTAGAGTTGATAAGGTAGGCAATCACGGGCTCTTTCTGAGGCGTAGGTGAGGGGCTGTTGTTCAAACACTAACGAGCATTGAGTCAAAAAATCGCCACAGGTTCCCATGTTCCCGTCATAGCGCTCTGGAGCAGGAACAAAAGGCTCTCTGATCTGGGCTGAAGGGGTAGTAAGGCAGACACTTGATTGGTGAGTAATTGAACCTGATTAAGCAGCACCTGACTGTCCTCAGCAATCGTCTTAAACAGGGTATCATGTTGGCCAAGTAAAATGCCCTGATTGGCTATGGCAGTCCAAATTTGAGTGCACTCTGGGGTGGTATCCGAGCTACTGTCTGCTGGGTTCATGTTGGTCAGATCATACTGTTATGATTTAACTGGATAGAACCCAAATGCAGACAAGTACACCAAGCCAGAGAAGTTTTAACAGGTTTATTATAATGTTCAATAGTCAGGTTTCCAATAAATGGGGAAGAGCAAGTCCAGGTTACAGTGAGGGTACAGATCCAGGTCAGGGCAGGTGTGGTACCGTAATGTCCTAGTGTCCGTGGGGAGTCCAAAGGAGGGTCCGATAGTGGAGAGCAGGATGGTGGTGGCAGGAGTGAAGCGGAGGCAGGAGTCAGGTTCCCAAAATATGGTTGTCTTGACTATGATCTGACGATGAGTGGAAAGTTTGACCGGGTCTTAAAGGCTGAGGTGATTATGGTGAATGAGCTGCAGCTGGAACCCTGACTCCCGCACACCAGACTTCACTCCTGCAATCAAGGACAGACAGAGGGGAGGAGGAGAGCAGAGAGAGAACTACCTAGCAGCAGTAGGCCTAACACATTAACCTTATTCCAGTCTCTATTCTATTAGAATGACTTACCAGCAGCAGTAAAACAAATAAATCCAACATTCAGGTGTTGAGTGAATTCACTAAAACAATGCTGGGAGAAAATGCAAAAGTTCCTTTCAATGTTGAGACCAGTAAAATGTTCATAATGTTCAGAAGTGATTACCTGGTACTATTCAACGTTAGCTAGCATTGCACGTGGTTGGCTAGCTAAGTTCGCATGTTAGCGAGTAGTAGCATTATAGCTAACACAATTACTATGACAAAGAAAGAAAATAATGGCTACAATTATTTATTTTTTTAAACAAAATGATCTGGGAGAAAATACACTGACTTAGTTGACAATGTCAGAACTACCCTTACAAAACTTAACACAGACACGAGCTCGCTCGCTAGCTAGTAAAGGTGACTACCATTAGCTAGCTAGCTAAGTTACCAATGACTTTCGTAACACATTTTGTTCACAACAAAGTTGTATAAATCTCAAACGCCGCCAAATGGTCAATTAAACTATTATTAAACACACCACCAACAACATATTGCTTACCAAATATGATTTCATGACTCAACCTACCGTGTATAACCGTGCTTTCTCATCAACCATTATAAACTGGGAAGAGCAAGAGGATTTGCAGCTGGAAAAGTTGCCGCTGAACGTTGCGTAATGACGTCAGATGTCTGTACAGACTATGCATTTGCATGCGTAAGGAGAAAACATTTCTATGCTTCCATTGAAACAGAAATATTAGAATGAGGGGAATGTACATTTATTTAGGTTGAGCGAATCCACAAGAAATAGGTTGAAACCGGTAGGTTGAAACACCTGGACAAGAGGAACACCTACGTGAGAATGCTATTCATTGACTACAGCTCAGCATTCAACACCATAGTGCCCTCTAAGCTCATCACTAAGCTAAGGATCCTGGGACTAAACACCTCCCTCTGCAACTGGATCCTGGACTTCCTGACGGGCCGCCCCCAGGTGGTAAGGGTAGGTAACAACACATCTGCCACACTGATCCTCAACACGGGGGTCTCAGGGGTGCGTGCTCAGTCCCCTCCTGTACTCTCTGTTCACCCATGACTGCATGGCCAGGCACGACTCCAACACCATCATTAAGTTTGCCGACGACACAACAGTGGTAGGCCTGATCACCGACAACGATGAGACAGCCTATAGGGAGGAGGTCAGAGATCTGGCCGTGTGGTGCCAGGACAACAACCTCTCCCTCAACGTGACCAAGACAAAGGAGATGATTGTGGACTACAGGAAAAAAAGAGGACTGAGCACGCCCCCATTCTCATCGACGGGGCTGTAGTGGAACAGGTTGAGAGCTTCAAGTTCCTTGGTGTCCACATCACCAACGAACTATCATGGTCCAAGCACACCAAGACAGTCGTGAAGAGGGCACACGACAAAGCCTATTCCCCCTCAGGAGACTAAAAAAGATTTGGCATGGGTCCTCAGATCCTCAAAAAAATTCTACAGCTGCACCATCGAGAGCATCCTGACTGGTTGCATCACCGCCTGGTATGGCAACTGCTTGGCCTCTGACCGCAAGGCACTACAGAGGGTAGTGCGTACGGCCCAGTCATCACTGGGGCAAAGCTCCCTGCCATCCAAGACCTCTATACCAGGCGGTGTCAGAGGAAGGCCCTCAAAATTGTCAAAGACTCCAGCCACCCTAGTCATAGACTGTTCCCTCTGCTACCGCACGGCAAGCGGTACCGGAGTGCCAAGTCTAGGTCCAAAAGACTTCTCAACAGCTTCTACCCACAAGCCATAAGACTCCTGAACAGCTAATCATGGCTACCCGGACTATTTGCACTGCCCCCCCACCCCATCCTTTTTACGCTGCTGCTACTCTGTTAAGTATTTATGCATAGTCACTTTAACTCTACCCACATGTACATATTACCTCAACTACCTCAACTAGCCGGTGCCCCCGCACATTGACTCTGCACCGTTACCCCCCTGTATATATAGCCTCCCTACTGTCACTTTATTTTACTTCTGCTCTTTGTTTTTCTCAACACTTTTTTTGTTGTTGTTTTATTCTTACTTTTTTTGTTTAAAATAAACGCACTGTTGGTTAAGGGCTGTAAGTAAGCATTTCACTGTAATGTCTGCACTTGTTGTATTCGGCGCATGTGACCAATAAAATTTGATTTGATTTGATTTGATTTGATTTGATTTGATTTGATTTGAAACCACTGAAGTATAATGTTTAATAAAACGAATCCAAAAAAATACATACATTGAGGACACTTTTTTCAGTCCACAGAAAACTGGAAAAATGAATGTTCTTTAAACGTTCCCATGAAACGTGTCTAGAACATTAATATCTTAGGGTTCTGAGAACATGCTAAACACGTTCTGGGTATGTTCTATTTGACATTATGGAAATGGTCTCTTGGAAACATTCATTGCACATCACGGGAACATTCCTATGAAAACATTAGTTAATGCCCTAATGAGACTCTCAAGGAAACATTCTCTAAAGTTGTGGGGACGTTTGTTGTTAGCTGGGAAGGAATGGGCTTTATTGATGGTTTCAACTTCTTTTTGAAAACCACAATCATTATCACCTGCATAAGCCCTCAAAGACCACCTAAGATTATGTTAACCAAATATCTTTAAAAGCAACTTTTTGCAGTTGATGTAATTTACTCCAATTAGCTACATTGGAACTAGATCTCTTCTTGATAAAGTAATTCCAGATATACTAACCTGCTGAGTGGAGTGGACACTTCTTTAAAAAGCTAGTTTTTTTTCCAGCAGTTTTATCAAGTACTGTTTTATGAGGGTGGAACTGAAGTCCTGAAATACTGTAGTCTTGTGATGCTAACAAGGCAGATATTTAGCAGGCTGAAATGCCATACATTGAATTACAACCAAGGTTTGGACAGCAAGCTGACCAATCGTCATATTGTAAGCAGAGCAGAAGGCAACAGGGACTGCAGAGACCAGTAGCTTCCTGTCTGAAGGCAAAGTGCCTATCTATCTATTTAGATGAATTATTTCCTCCCCTGGAGATAATACTAAAAACTAGAACATCAGTGATTATGATCTCTCTCTCTCTCTCTCTCTTTCTTTCTCTCTCTCTCTCTCTCTCTCTCTCTCTCTCTCTCTCTCTCTCTCTCTCTCTCTCTCTCTCTCTCTTTCTTTATTTCTCTCTCTCACCCTCTCTCTCTCTACCCCTCTTCTCTCTCCCCCTTTCTCTCTCCTCCTCGCTCTCTCTCTGAAGAGGAGTGATAATTCACTGCTTCCCTCTCCATTATTAACCTTCAATCTACTCTGCCGGGAACAATAAGAATGAGCCTTAGTCTCCTGGCTTCGAAAATACTTTCCCCAGGGTCAAGGATTGAATACTAAGGATATGTGTTTTAATGCCAATTGTACAGTCTTACCATTGTTGATCATCAAGTGATAAACTCTGAATGTACATCTTGCAAAGAGCATTGCAGTCCAGGATTGAATGCTGAGGATATGTGATTGAATGTTTTTTCTTACGATTATTTTCCAGCCTTGTCCCAAATCTGTTTGTGCTATATAGCCAACTCATATGATGGTTGTCAAATGTTGGCATGACGAGTATAATAAGAGTTGGCTTTACTGCTAAATTCAGTTGGCAAAAAATAATCTATGGAGCAACACAGTTTTTGACCGTGCTAAATGTGACTATGTAAATCAGATTTCTTTCCACTAAAAAGTCAAAAGAAGATTCTGGTTTCTGGACATGTTTATTCGCGTCAGACTCATTGCTTCACATAGATCATTTTTGCATGTAGGAGTTGACTATACAGCACAAACAGATCTGGGACCAGGCTAGTTGTTGACTCTTCTTTGGGAGGGATCCTCCTGACCGTGTTTCTCTCCATCCAGCTTGCAGAGAACACTGACGCAGCAACAGAGCCACCAGTGAGCCAGGAGGAGAAGAGGGGGGCAGGAGGCCCACAACACTTGGACCCAGCTGGGCTAGAGGACTGGGAGCAGGGGTCCCCCTCACAAGACCACCTGGAGAGGAGAGGAGGAGGAAGAGACAGGGCAGGTAAGACCTGAAAGAATACTCCTTTCCGTCCTCTTTTTTGTTTAAATTTTTCTAGAAGGAATTGTTTGGGAACCTTACTCTACTCCACTACCACATTTTGCCTTGACGATCTGAGAGGCTTCAACTGTCAATTGCTGTTCGTCTGTGTCACCTACGGTTGTCTATGGCTGTCAGTCTGTATTCACACACAGTGTGTGTGTCCACAAACCCTTGCCTGCCAGTCCAAGCAGGACGTCACCTAACCTGTCTGGTTTGTCCCACCTGGAATACAAACATCCATGTTCTGGTCTGCTGCTTGTTCCAGTACCAAGGGGGGCAGGGTTTCAGGTGTCCTTTCAGTGACAATAAAAAACAATTTGGTCGACCACTCAATCACCTCATAAAGGATGCCTGGCCTGTTGACAAATACTAGAATATTCTTAGGACTTCATTTCTACCACCCACTTGTCTTGAATGCACATCTTGTACTACATTCATGTGTGTTTACCCTCAATTACGTCCCTGCTTGTAGGCATATGTGTTCAGCTGTACCTAAAATAGACACTTATCTGATCATGTGAGATAATATGAGCAGGTGTGTTATCAGATGGGAGTCACCGGAAGCTTCCTGAAGCTTGATGGTTAGCAGGTAATGAACCACATCCCTGTATCTGCACTGTTAGCACTGATTGGACGATATAGGACCTAATCTGACCAATGGGAGGATCAGGGCCCAGTTAACCCAGTTAATGTACCATATATGAAAACTGGGATCAGTCTGTGTGCGTGCTTGCGTACGTGTGTGTGTGTTTGTGTGTTAGAGTAGGGAGGCTGTGTGGCCAACTGTTTCCAGATGGGGAAAATGGATGCAAAATGTTGAGGAAAACCCCCACTATTGGTTGCAGACAGCCATTCTTGGTTGATTTAGCTCTGAAAAGGTTTGCGTGCATTCCCATTTTCCTTGAGTGCAACCAAACAAAAGGAGCTTTGTAGCTGGATGGAGGATCGCGGGGTGTGGGTTAGTGGTAGAGTAGAGTGTGGACCGTACTACCATGTTGCTGAAACCAAACCAAACCGCTAGCTGGTGTGCAGAACAGAACATGACGTTCGTTCGGTGTGTGTGCGTGCGTACTGTGTGTGTGTGTGTGTGTGTGTGTGTGTGTGTGTGTGTGTGGAGACAGAGGGGGAAGCTGTCAGAAATGTTTATCTGTAATGACTGTACTTAGACCTATTTTGCTGGTGAAGCTAATGCAGCCAAATATTATCTTAGTTCAGGTCTCCCTCAGGAGAGCCAGAGTGCTGAAATGCATTGTTCATAATCCATGGATGGAGTGGTGGTCGAGCTGGGTGGTTGCTGTTTGTGCCACTCCTATGGTCTTTTTTAGGTCCAAATTTGAGCGTTTGCCTGAGCCTGTCTGGAGTGGGACAGACGGGAGGGACTATATGCATTTTTGGGACTATTCCATTGGTTCCATTGCGCCAGGCAAACTCAATCAAACACAGCATTTCAAAGATGTCAAATACTACTGCTGCTGCCATGATGGTCTGGTTGTGTCTGGTTGGTTGGTAGGGGTCAGTGTCATGTTTCCATCCCTTGCTGTGACTGTGGTGTGGATGGAGAGGAGGAGGAGGAGGAAGTGGAGGAGGAGGAGGAGAAGGAGGAGGAGGAGGAGAGAAGGAGGAGGGGAGAAGGCCCCTACTCTCATTGGCCCTGAATGTGTGTGTGTGTGCGCTCTAGTTTTGTAGGGTTCAGAGGACAGACAGAGGCACAGGAGAAGCAGGAGGATAGGAGAGGAGATCACCAAGAAGGCGTCTGGTAGACATTAAAAACAAGATGCCTTCTAGTGGCTCCACAGGAATCACAGGACAGTGCCAGCAGCAGCTAAATCACATGCAGACAGAGGAGAGACTCCCTCCTCCTTCTCTTCTTCCCTGCTTCCTCTTATTTCACGTCCTAATCTACTTTGTCTCTGATCTCCTGTGCTCCACTTCTTCCGTCTTTTTCCAACCTTTCTTCTTCCTCTCTATTCTCTCCTTGCTCTTCTTCCTCTCTGTCCACTCCCTCTGTTGTATCTCTCTGCCCCAGAGGTGTAATCCAGCTCCAGTCTCTTACCACAGGACAGAACCCTTGGGAATATTTCTCCCACATCTCAAGGGGCACGAGAAGTAAAGTGAACCCAACATGATCCCTAGGTCTCCCTTTCCTCTCCCCACTGCCCCCGAACCTCCTACCCAGACTGTAGGAGTCCAGTTCCAGTGTTTCGTAACAGTAGCTCACTGATGGATGTCCATATGTGTGGCCAGTGGCTACCCTCTCTCCTGTTTTATGATGTTGTCTTTGTCAGGGAGAAACGCTTAAACCCATAACAACAGGAAGCGGAAGTGAACACCGGTAACCATGGCAAAGTGCTCACAGTTGACCTGTAACCATGGCAAAGAGCACACACACACACACACACACACACACACAAACAACTCCATAACCCCAGCAGAACAGACATAGTGATGACATATAGGACATATGTAACTAGTGATATCATTATATATTTCTGCACAACAGCATAATGGTATAGCAATTTATGTTGAAGAGTTACAGTGTGTTACTGTTCTCTTACCAGATTTGTCATGAACATGTAGGCTACAGAGCCATTGAATATGTACGGAGTAGTACAAAGCCACATTACCATGCCACAGTACCAATACACATTTTGTCAACGGTAGTTTGGAGGCTTTGCTGTAAGAGTTTAATAGTAAAATGCTATGCAATGCCTCTGGGCTACAAAGTATTTAAAACATCTGTTGTCTTTCATCTTTAGTGGTCCTCTCTGGTTTTAATATGATAGTTGATCAAATACTATGGTAATAGTCTCAGCCGCCCTGCATTACATTACATGACAACACACCCCTGGATGTTTAGTTCAATGATGAGTCAGAAGAAACAGAACAGATCACAGAAAGACAGCTAGAATAGCCAGTGGATGTAGACATAAAATTATGTCTGTTATGCCGTGATGGAATACATCAGCACACACCTTTTACCTACTTCGAGAATAGTTTGTTCTTCTCTGTGTCACGCCCTGGCTCTGGGGACTCTAATATGTTGAGCCAGGGTGTGTAAAGTCTATGTGTTTTGTTCTAGGTTTCACATTCTAGTATTGTTGTTCTATGTTGGCCAGTGTGGTTCTCAATCAGAGGCAACGTGATTCAGCTGTTGCTTGTTGTCTCTGATTGAGAACCATACTTTAGCAGCCTGTTTCCCCACAGAGTTTGTGGGATCTTGTTTCTAGTCTGTTGTGTTAGACCGTGAACTGTCACGTTTTCGTTTTGTTGTTTTTGATCGTGTCTCTAATAAAGAGTATGTTTGCCTGCAACGCTGCGCCTTGGTCCTCATCTCTGTTCGACGAGCGTGACAGAAGATCCCACCAAGACTGGACCAAGCAGCAAGTCCAGGAGCCAGCGCCTGAGAGATCTCTAGCGGATCTCCTTCGCCTCCTCGACTGGGTCAAGCCATGTGAGGAGGAGAGGGGCTTGACGTGGAGGCAGAAGGGCGAAAGGCTGGCGAGAAGCATGGAGACCTGGTCCACGGGTAGGAGTGAAGCCCATAAATTTTTTTAGGGGGGCTAACGCCGTGGACGACGGGGGCAGCAGGAGGCCGCCAGGTTACGGGAGTCACTGGTCACCAGGGGGAAGGAGGATGTAGAGGCACGGCGAGAGGTACTGGCGTGTGTTGCCAGTCCGGTCCGGCCTGTTCCTGATCCCCACGTAGGGCCAGTGGTGTGTGTTCCCAGTACGGTCCGGCCCATTCCTGCTCCCCGCACCAAGTCAGTGGTGCGCGTCGTCAGCCCGGTCCGGCCCATTCCTGCTCCCCGCACCAAGTCAGTGGTGCGTTTCGTCAGCCCAGCTCAGCCCGTTCCTGCTCCCCGCACCAAGTCAGTGGTGCGCTTCAAGTCAGCCCGGCACGGCCCGTTCCTGCTCCCCCGCACCAAGTCAGTGGTGCGTTCCCCCTCTCCCGTCAGCCCGGCACGGTCCGCGTTCCCTGCTCCCCGCACCAAGTCAGTGGTGCGCTCGTCAGCCCGGTCCGGCCCGCTCCTGCTCCCGCACCAAGTCAGTGGTGCGTTTCGTCCAGCCCGGCTCGGCCCGCTCCTGCTCCCCCACACCAAGCCAGTGGTGTGCGTCGTCAGTCCGGCACGGCCCGTGCCTGTTCCACCGGTGGCTGGTCCGGCACCGGTCAGATGCTTCACGCCGGAGCTAGAGCAATCCGCTCCACCAGTGTGCAGTCCAGCTCCGGCCAGCGGGGCCAGACCGGACCAGGGGTACTTTGGGGGTTGGAGAGGGAGCGGGGATCAGGCCCGAGCCGGATCCGCCGCCTAAGCGGATGCCCACCCGGTCCCTCCCTGTGGTATTTGGTGGGCGCGGTCGGAGTCCGCGCCTTTAGGGGGGGGTACTGTCACGCCCTGGCTCTGGGGACTCTAATATGTTGAGCCAGGGTGTGTAAAGTCTATGTGTTTTGTTCTAGGTTTCACATTCTAGTATTGTTGTTCTATGTTGGCCAGTGTGGTTCTCAATCAGAGGCAACGTGATTCAGCTGTTGCTTGTTGTCTCTGATTGAGAACCATACTTTAACAGCCTGTTTCCCCACAGAGTTTGTGGGATCTTGTTTCTAGTCTGTTGTGTTAGACCGTGAACTGTCACGTTTTCGTTTTGTTGTTTTTGATCGTGTCTCTAATAAAGAGTATGTTTGCCTGCAACGCTGCGCCTTGGTCCTCATCTCTGTTCGACGTGCGTGACAGAAAATCCCACCAAGACTGGACCAAGCAGCAAGTCCAGGAGCCAGCGCCTGAGAGATCTCTAGCGGATCTCCTTCGCCTCCTCGACTGGGTCAAGCCATGTGAGGAGGAGAGGGGCTTGACGTGGAGGCAGAAGGGCGAAAGGCTGGCGAGAAGCATGGAGACCTGGTCCACGGGTAGGAGTGAAGCCCATAAATTTTTTAGGGGGTGGGCTAACGCCGTGGACGACGGGGCAGCAGGAGGCCGCCAGGTTACGGGAGTCACTGGTCACCAGGGGGAAGGAGGATGTAGAGGCACGGCGAGAGGTACTGGCGTGTGTTGCCAGTCCGGTCCGGCCTGTTCCTGATCCCCACGTAGGGCCAGTGGTGTGTGTTCCCAGTACGGTCCGGCCCATTCCTGCTCCCCGCACCAAGTCAGTGGTGCGCGTCGTCAGCCCGGTCCGGCCCATTCCTGCTCCCCGCACCAAGTCAGTGGTGCGTTTCGTCAGCCCAGCTCAGCCCGTTCCTGCTCCCCGCACCAAGTCAGTGGTGCGCTTCGTCAGCCCGGCACGGCCCGTTCCTGCTCCCCGCTCCAAGTCAGTGGTGCGCGTCGTCAGCCCGGTCCGGCCCATTCCTGCTCCCCGCACCAAGTCAGTGGTGCGTTTCGTCAGCCCAGCTCGGCCCGTTCCTGCTCCCCGCACCAAGTCAGTGGTGCGCTCGTCAGCCCGGCACGGCCCGTTCCTGCTCCCCGCACCAAGTCAGTGGTGCGCCCGTCAGCCCGGTCCGGCCCGGCTCCTGCTCCCCGCACCAAGTCAGTGGTGCGTTTGCGTCAGCCCGGCTCGGCCCGCTCCTGCTCCCCACACCAAGCCAGTGGTGTACGTCGTCAGTCCGCACGGCCCGTGCCTGTTCCACCGTGGCTGGTCCGCACCGGTCAGATGCTTCACGCCGGAGCTAGAGCAATCCGCTCCACCAGTGTGCAGTCCAGCTCCGGCCAGCGGGGCCAGACCGGACCAGGGGGTACTTTGGGGGTTGGAGAGGGAGCGGGGATCAGGCCCGAGCCGGATCCGCCGCCTAGCCGGAGTGCCCACCCGGTCCCTCCTGTGGTATTGGGTGGGCGCGGTCGGAGTCCGCGCCTTTAGGGGGGTACTGTCACGCCCTGGCTCTGGGGACTCTAATATGTTGAGCCAGGGTGTGTAAAGTCTATGTGTTTTGTTCTAGGTTTCACATTCTAGTATTGTTGTTCTATGTTGGCCAGTGTGGTTCTCAATCAGAGGCAACGTGATTCAGCTGTTGCTTGTTGTCTCTGATTGAGAACCATACTTTAGCAGCCTGTTTCCCCACAGAGTTTGTGGGATCTTGTTTCTAGTCTGTTGTGTTAGACCGTGAACTGTCACGTTTTCGTTTTGTTGTTTTTGATCGTATCTCTAATAAAGAGTATGTTTGCCTGCAACGCTGCGCCTTGGTCCTCATCTCTGTTCGACGATCGTGACACTCTGAGTCATCTCTCATGACAGACTTAGCTAGCTAGCGCACGCAAGGTTTGGTTCTGTGTTACGAGATTACTCTACGAGAGGCCACACAAGGCCATGCACGGTCACCCCTCTTCTGAGGACAAAGTGAAAGTGAAACATTAATTTGCTGTATTCCCTGACAGTATAGTGTATACACAGAAAAAAGTTATCGTTATAGCCAAGTTATCGTTACTCATTGTGTATTTATTATTACATTATATTACTTTTCTATTATTTCTTTATTTTCTTTCTCTCTGCATTGGGAAGGGCCTGTAAGTAAGTATTTCACTGTTAGAATACACCTGTTGTTTACAAAGCATGTGACGAATAACATTTGATTTGATTTTAACTGGAATAGACATGTCTACGGTATACTAGTAGTTTGATTTATGGTGTCCTGTACCATTGGGTCGTCTTTAGAGAGAGACTGGGGGAATGTAATGTGCAGTAAGTAGTGTTCTGTGATGGGGTGCGTCCCAAATGGCACCCTATTCCTTTTACAGTGCACTATTACCCATTGGGCTCTGGTCAAAAGTAGTGCACTGTATATGGATTAGGGTGCTATTTGGAAATACACATGGCAGGGGGAATGTTTGGTAAGCACTGTTCAGGTTTCCCAAGGGAAACCCTAAAAGGGAAATTATCATCAGCTAACTATACCACCAATACCCTGGGGCCTGGGATCGTGGCCCTGGGGCTGCACTGCAGGACACAGCTGTAACTGTACTGTATGTAAGAATATGAATATGTATATATGAAAAGTGTGTACAGTGGGGAAAAAAGTATTTAGTCAGCCACCAATTGTGCAAATTCTCCCACTTAAAAAGATGAGAGAGGCCTGTAATTTTCATCATAGGTACACGTCAACTATGACAGACAAATTTTGATTTTTTTTCTCCAGAAAATCACATTGTAGGATTTTTAATGAATTTATTTGCAAATTATGGTGGAAAATATGTATTTGGTCACCTACAAACAAGCAAGATTTCTGGCTCTCACAGACCTGTAACTTCTTCTTTAAGAGGCTCCTCTGTCCTCCACTCGTTACCTGTATTAATGGCACCTGTTTGAACTTGTTATCAGTATAAAAGACACCTGTCCACAACCTCAAACAGTCACACTCCAAACTCCACTATGGCCAAGACCAAAGAGCTGTCAAAGGACACCAGAAACAAAATTGTAGACCTGCACCAGGCTGGGAAGACTGAATCTGCAATAGGTAAGCAGCTTGAAGAAATCAACTGTGGGAGCAATTATTAGGAAATGGAAGACATACAAGACCACTGATAATCTCCCTCGATCTGGGGCTCCACGCAAGATCTCACCCCGTGGGGTCAAAATGATCACAAGAACGGTGAGCAAAAATCCCAGAACCACACGGGGGGGACCTAGTGAATGACCTGCAGAGAGCTGGGACCAAAGTAACAAAGCCTACCATCAGTAACACACTACGCCGCCAGGGACTCAAATCCTGCAGTGCCAGACGTGTCCCCCTGCTTAAGCCAGTACATGTCCAGGCCCGTCTGAAGTTTGCTAGAGTGCATTTGGATGATCCAGAAGTGGATTGGGAGAATGTCATATGGTCAGATGAAACCAAAATATAACTTTTTGGTAAAAACTCAACTCGTCGTGTTTGGAGGACAAAGAATGCTGAGTTGCATCCAAAGAACACCATACCTACTGTGAAGCATGGGGGTGGAAACATTATGCTTTGGGGCTGTTTTTCTGCAAAGGGACCAGGACGACTGATCCGTGTAAAGGAAAGAATGAATGGGGCCATGTATCGTGAGATTTTGAGTGAAAACCTCCTTCCATCAGCAAGGGCATTGAAGATGAAACGTGGCTGGGTCTTTCAGCATGACTATGATCCCAAACACACCGCCCGGGCAACGAAGGAGTGGCTTCGTAAGAAGCATTTCAAGGTCCTGGAGTGGCCTAGCCAGTCTCCAGATCTCAACCCCATAGAAAATCTTTGGAGGGAGTTGAAAGTCCGTGTTGCCCAGCGACAGCCCCAAAACATCACTGCTCTAGAGGAGATCTGCATGGAGGAATGGGCCAAAATACCAGCAACAGTATGTGAAAACCTTGTGAAGACTTACAGAAAACGTTTGACCTGTGTCATTGCCAACAAAGGGTATATAACAAAGTATTGAGAAACTTTTATTATTGACCAAATACTTATTTTCCACCATAATTTGCAAATAAATTCATTAAAAATCCTACAATGTGATTTTCTGGATTTTTTTTCCTCATTTTGTCTGTCATAGTTGACGTGTACCTATGATGAAAATTACAGGCCTCTCTCATCTTTTTAAGTGGGAGAACTTGCACAATTGGTGGCTGACTAAATACTTTATTTCCCCACTGTAAATAGTATTTTTGTTGTCTCTTGGTATCTTTCCTATATCTAACACTTATTTTTTTGTTATGCTTTTTTATTTTTTTGAATGTAATATCTTATGTTGTTCTTTTCTATTACTGTTCTGTACTTTGTCAAATCTTTGTACATTTTATGTGGACCCCAGGAAGAGTAGCTGCTGCGTGTGCAGTAGTTAATGGGGATCCTAATCAACTAAACACAGAGGGTTAACCCTAGAACCTCTAGACTAGAGAACCATAATCTGGATGTGTGTGTGTGTATGTTGGTTAGGAGTGGGTAGCTGGGTATGTGATTTGCAAAGGTGGATCACAGACTTAACCTAAAAATGTAACCTAAAAACAGCATTTGGCCCACTCAGTAAATAAAGCAGACAATAAGGTGTGATATTGTCAGAAGAAGGTGGTTGGGTTGTCTGGGGAATGCAGTAGAAAAGACATACAGGTCACCGCTCCAGAGCTCCAGAGCACGGCTGATGCTGCAGGACAGACAGACAGACAGTCTTAGACAGACAGACAGACAGTCTTAGACAGACAGACAGACAGACAGTCTTAGACAGACAGACAGACAGACACTTAGACAGACAGACAGACAGACAGTCTTAGACAGACAGACAGACAGTCTTAGACAGACAGACAGACAGACACTTAGACAGACATACAGACAGACAGTCTTAGACAGACAGACAGACAGTCTTAGACAGACAGACAGACAGACACTTAGACAGACATACAGACAGACAGTCTTAGACAGACAGACAGTCTTAGACAGACAGACAGACAGTCTTAGATAAGTCCACCCACTCATTTAAGCAGACACACACATGTACAGTAAGTGACCTACAGTAATGCAAAGTGACCGGCAATTAAAGAAAAAATATGAACTATTTCAGCTGATTGAATTACAATAAGATTTTTTTCCCCTCGACATAAACTTAATCAGACTGTAGTCTACCACAGCAGTATTTGGAACAAACACATTTCTAATGGCAGAGAATGGAGGAAATACACCTAGCTATTTCGACAAATTTCACTTTTCAAACATTTTACACAGTTTGTAGTAAAAGTGGTGGGTAACGTAAACAACTTAAGGGCTGCCTAGGTCTAACATTTATTACCTGTGCTTCACACTTCATGTGTGGCCAACGTTATGCGGCTGAATGTTTGAACAGTGTTGAGCTAATGCTAACTCCTTAATTGAGATGTTTTAGTTCAGACTTAAGCCCTCGCCACATTCATCAGACTCACACACAGCTGGGATGTATGTACGCTACACAGTCAGGTTACACATACCCACAGAGGGGGAGTGTGTGAGTGTGTGTTCAAGACACAGACAGAGATGGAAAGATCTGTGTGGATATCAACCTTTGATCCAGGCAGGGTCAGGGAATAAGGGGGAAGTCTGACTGTTGATAGTTTCCAGGTCCAAACAGCAAGTTCCATGGAAAAAAGCAGCATGATTGAGAGGTGGGAGGTGGATGGATACTGCCAGGGAGGGATATATTGGGTGATCTGATTGTAATGTGGTGGTGTGTATGTTCTGGCTGTAGGTTATGTATGCTCTGATCTGTACAGTGAGGGAGAGCAGAGGGAGGCACGGGATGACTCAGGACACACATGCTCCTCCCCCCAGACACATAGACACGCACTCCATCTGCAGGTGGGTCTGTGTGCTCTCTGTGTGTGTGTTCTGTGTGCTCTCAGTGTGTGTGTGTGTGAGAGAGAGAGAGTGTACTGCTGTGTTCCTGTTTCTGCTCCATGCTCTGTTCCCTTCTCTCTGGAGCCACTCCATACTGCAGCGGTGATGTAGAGGAAACTCACACACAGCGGTTAGGGACAGGACAGGCAGACAGGCCGGTAAACAGGGCAGCACCCTACAGACGACAGAGCCAGGCTGCAACCGTGCAGCCACGTATGGGCCCCTTACACACACGCATGCATGCACGCGCACGCACACACACACACACACACACACACACACAGGCCAGAACACAGAAATAACCTCCCCCTGAGACACTCAGACTGGAGACTACTGCCTAGTGCCAGTTTGCCCAGGGCCGGACTAACACATTTCGGGCCCCTACTTTCCTGCAATTCTACACATTTTGCCATAGGGCAGAGAGAAAAATGTGCTTCTCATCTCATGCTATTCTTCACATTTTGCCATGGGGCTAAGAAAAAATGCAGGGGCACATGCCCTGCATGCCTGTTCAGTAATCCGGCCCTGAGTTCGCCTTAATTGGTGCGGGAGAAGAGAAAGAGAGAGAGAGACAGAGAGCGAGAGAGGGGAAGAGAGAGAGGGGGGAGATGGAGAGAGGGAGAGAGACGGAAGGGGGGAGATAGGGTAGTGAGAGAAACTGGGATAGAGGGAGAGGGAGACAGAAATAGATGTAGAGGGAGAGGGGGTGGGAGCAGGGAGAGAGTTAAGTGAAGAGAGAGAATACAATTTGAAATCTATGAATAATAAGTCACACATTTCTTGGATGGTATTCAACAGGGGAATGAGTGGGAAACAGAGAGTGATGTGTGAGAACGAGAGAGAGAGAGATAGAGAGAGACTGTAATGTGTGTGGGTGGGGGGGGGGGGGAGGGGACATGATCTGAATAACCAACCACATTTTGCTTGATTTCACGTCTCTCCAGTAGGGTATAATATTTTCCCTGTATTTTACAAATGTTCCATCACTTTTCTCCAAAACCGGATATTTCCTGCCAAAACCGGAAGTGTCATTCAAAAGCATTATTTGATCAGCATGAAAATTCAAACCTGTTGCTACCTAAGCCTGATGAGCCATATATTAAATACATTTTATGAGCCCTACATTAACAACATTTAATGAGCCCAAGCCCAAAAAAGCCCAAATGATTGTGCCGTTATCCAATACATATATGATATAGGCTACTGTACATTACGCACGACAGAAAAACATAAAAGCCCATAGATGTAGCTAGCTATGTATATGCTCTCTTGGGTAAATAAATGAAACAAGCTCCATTAGGCTAATCTTTTTGAGAATGAACTGTATTACTGTACTGTATTGTATTATACTGTATTATATGGACTGGATTACGCACATCATTCAAACCATGATAAAGTAGGGAGATTTTGGTGTAGCACATACGGCCTACAAAGTATAGTATAGGCTAGCAAATTTGATTTTAATTTTGAAATATAATAGGGCCTATTTGTATAATTAGTAGGCTGGCGCATATATACCTTTCATAATATTTGCCCTAATGTTATTAGCCTACCTCCTCTTTCTCTCTCTATTGTTGCTTCATTCCTTCCTCGCTTTCAACAGTTCAATGAAATAAGTTTCATTGTCCTTATTGTTATCATTCTAATGACATCCTTGAATAATATAGGACTAGAATTAGATGCAGAAGGCTTTCACTTCTCTTCACGCAGTTTGAATGGTTATGGGTCTGAATAAATAACTGCTATAGCCTACCGCCAGTGTCATTCGCTCTTCTTTCAAACTACCCGTGAGTTTTATTGCCTGCTATATTTAACATTCAGCAAAAAAGAGCTTGCTTCACTCTTCAAATAGTCTATTGGTATAAGAAATGCAAAAAAATGGTCCAGCAAGCTATTCTAGTCTAGCTTTTCCTGCATGGGACTCCAAGCTACGGAGCGTTTTTTAAGGAGGCCAGCAGAGCACAGGTGCTTGCGTATTGCGCAAGAGCCAGAGGCTATAAGTTTGAAGCTTATTATGCATAACCCACCATTAACTAGCTAAATATAAGGCTATTACTGAATTGAATGATTTACGTGAAAGAGGTAGGCTAGTACATCTATATACAGTGCATTTGGAAAGTATTCAGACCCCTTGACTTTTCCCACATTTTGTTACGTTACAGCCTTAGTCTAAAATGGATTAAATAAAATGTTTTCCTCATCAATCTACACACAATACCCCATAATGACAAAGCGAAAACAGGTTTTTAGAAATGTTTGCTAATGTATAAAAAAAAAAAAATGTACATAATTATTCAGACACTTTGCTATGAGACTCGAAATTGAGCTCAGGTGCATCCTGTTTCCATTGATCATCCTTGAGATGTTTCTACAACTTGATTGGAGTCCACCTGTGGTAAATTCAATTGATTGGACATGATTTGGAAAGGCACACACCTGTCTATATAAGGTCCCACAGTTGAGAGTGCATGTCAGAACAAAAACCAAGCCATGAGGTCGAACGAATTGTCCATAGAGCTCCGAGACAGGATCCTTGATGAAAATCTGCTCCAGAGAACTCAGGACCTCAGGCAGGGGTGAAGGTTCACCTTCCAACAAGACAACGACCCTAAGCACACAGCCAAGACACCGCAGGAGTGGCTTCGGGACAAGTCTCTGAATGTTCTTGAGTGGCCCAGCCAGAGCCAGGACTTGAACCCGATCGAACATCTCTGGAGAGACCTGAAAATAGCTGTGCAGCAACGCTCCCCATCCAACCTGACAGAGCTTAAGAGGATCTGCAGAGAAGAATGGGAGGAACTCCCCAAATACAGGTGTGCCAAGCTTGTAGCGTCATACCCAAGAAGACTCGAGGCTGTAATCGCTGCCAAAGGTGCTTCAACAAAGTACTGAGAAAAGGGTCTGAATACTTATGTAAATGTGATATTTCATTTTGTATTTTGTATTTTCTGCAAAAGAAAATTCAAACCTTTTTATGCTTTGTCATTATGGGGTATTGTGTGTAGATTGATGAGGGGGAAAAAAACAATTTAATCCATTTTAGAATAAGGCTGTAACGTAACAATTTGGAAAAAGTCAAGGGGTCTGAATACTTTCCGAATGCACTGTATAGGGCTATACTGTCTAGAACAGGATTATCTATTTTGGATGCAATTTGAATGGAGTTGAGAGAAAGACTCCGTGCACTGATTTAAAGCAACGATATAATCGAGTGATAGGTTGTTTCAAAACCCTGCAGCTGCAATAAAAAATTTACAAATCTTTACAATTAAAAAACAAGGTGACCCCGAAAGCAAGATGGAGATAGGTTAAATTAGATGTGCATTCTGTCTTTAAATTAGGCTACTGTAGTATAGGCTATGCTGCAGCAAATGTAGGCCTTCCTGTCACAAGAAAAAAAAGTTACCATGATGAGATAGATGATAGGTCTACATCAAATCAAATCAAATTTTATTTGTCACATGCGCTGAATACAACAGGTGTAGACCTTACAGTGAAATGCTTACTTACAAGCCCTTAACCAACAATGCAGTTTTAAGAAAGAATGCCAAAACAAATCACAAAAAAAATACAATATAAAATAATACGAAATAAAAGTAACAAATAATTAAAGAGCAGCAGTAAAATTAACAATAGCGAGGCTATATACAGGGGGTACCAGTACCAAGTCAATGTGCGGGGGCACCGGTTAGTCGAGGTAATTGAGGTAATATGTACATGTAGGTAGATTTATTAAAGTGACTATGCATAGATAATAAACAGAGAGTAGCAGCAGCGTAAAAGGGGGTGGGGGGGCAATGCAAATAGTCTGGGTAGCCATTTGATTAGATGTTCAAGAGTCTTATGGCTTGGGGGTAGAAGCTGTTTAGAAGCCTCTTGGACCTAGACTTGGCAATTCCGGTACCGCTTACCGTGCGGTTGCAGAGAGAACAGTCTATGCATTGTGAACTGCACTGCATACTGAGATGGGCTGTCTGTCCCCACCCTGAGCGTTGATTCATCATGCAGAGGCCGTAGAGAACCCAGATTTGGACACTGCATATAATGTAACAGTTGTATTTCATGCCATGCTGTTCATATAAATAATGTATTATAATTTACCCGTTTCTCACTGTTATTTATCCTGGGAAAAAGGAGTGGTTTTGGGCGGTAAATCCCGGTAAATCTCGGTAACAGTGTTCCCGCCATTCAACCCTACTCTCCAGCGATTAGTGAGCATCCTCATATGCATGTATGCCTTTGCCTATGTGAGGTTGCAATTTGTATAGATGTAGAATCTTAATTTGATCACTCTTTTGTTGCTGAGAATTTTCCTGCACATCTGGAAATGCAAACCTGTAGTGTATTCAAGGTTTAAAAAGGCATCTAAAGTTTGTAATTTTCACTTTAAAATGTCAGATTTGATTTTCCCTAACGAAAAATGTATCAACCCCTACAAAAAATGTCCATCAATTATAATCCACATAATAATTCACATTTCCTGTTGCTGCAGGATTATTTTCGTGCTGTAGCAAACTGGCTCAAATGAAGATCCTACAGCTGTACATGTTAGAAACATGCAACATACAGACATGAAACATACAGAGCACCGCTTGACATTTCTCTGCAGTCACGTTTGTCTGAATGAGAGACATAGGGAGAGAAAAGAGAGTAGAGAGAGAGAGAGAGTGTGTATCTGCCTGTACACCTGTATCACTGAGTCAATACCTTCTAACTGGAATCTACGTCCACAGACGGAAATGTTGCCTTCTCCCTCTCAGACTCAGCTCCTATAGAAAATACAGACAACCAGACATTCCTTCTGAGCATTCATGAGGGCTGTAGGGGTGTATTCCCGTATGCACAATATATACAGTATTTAGCTGTATATTCCAGCATGTGCATGTATAGATATTCCCATTTTCCATCACCATGCACGGGGTGCTGGGCCGGCTTCTTCTCGACATCTGTGTTTATGCTTGACGATGTGTGTGAGGATTAATCATGTTTAGTGTGTGTGTATTGGGGGGTGGATGTGGAGTGATATAGAGGGAGAGAGGAGGAGTGAGAGAGGGGTAGAGGAAGGTCAAGAGAGAGAGAGGGAGGGAAGAGGAAAGGAGAGAGAAGATGTATGAGTGTTCACCACACATCCCCCTCCTTTCCGTCCCTCACCATTCCCTTTTTTTATCCCTCTTTTTCCTGGAAACACACGGCCCAGTGGTGGAGAACAAGTTCTCCATACTTCCACTGACATTCACGACTCTTCACACACAGCTCTCAGGCCAAAGTCAATGTTCACCAGGTCCAGAAGTCTGTTTCACTGTCTAGAGAAAGATAAACTAAACTGTGATCTGGTGAGGCTACATGGAGGCTGCCTCATTGCCCTGGTCTAAACTCCCCCTTCTGGTCAACCGGTAGAAGTACAATGCAGCCAATGCTGAGGTAAATGAATGGCAATAGTTGGGCGATACTCTTTTCAACGCATTCGCTTTTCAGATGAATCTCGTTGCAGAGACAGAGACAAAGGCACAAACACAGAAAGACAGAGATGATTAGAAAGAGAGGGAGAGAGGCAGTCTGTGATCCCACAGTGTTTGTAGATTGGGTGGTTGGCCAGGGCTTTGTGTAACCTGGCTGAGAGCTGATTTGTACTGAGAGATATGTACTGTAGTTGTAGCTGTGAGATGATGTGTGTACTTTACTGTGGCTGTAGCTGGAGGGGTCTCTTCTTTTACATGTGATCTGCTTTGATGTTGTCTGCTGATGGTTTGATGTTCACACAGACACATTGCAGAGAGAGAGAGAGAGAGAGAGAGAGAGAGAGAGAGAGAGAGAGAGAGAGAGAGAGAGAGAGAGAGAGAGAGAGAGAGAGAGAGAGAGAGAGAGAGAGAGAGAGAGAGAGAGAGAGAGAGAGAGAGAGAGAGAGAGAGAGAGAGAGAGAGAGAGAGAGAGAGAGAGAGAGAGAGAGAGAGAGAGAGAGAGAGAGAGAGAGAGATGTGTGAGGCATCAGAGTAATGCCTGTTGAAGCAGATAGGGATAGGATGTTGGAACCATGCCAACACAGAGAAGATCATAGAGGAAATACAAAAGATGAGAGGAGAGACCTGGGAACTCCTGTTGTTTGATGACTGGTCTGGGGTATTCTATGACAAGGGTTGTTGTGTGTCAGTCGGTACCCAGGCTTCTCTGGTTTCCCTGGTTTCCCCCCGATTCCCTGGGAGAGGAACCTGAGTTGGTGCTGTGACGCTGCTGAGACTGGTATCCAAAACATACTGAGAGTAGGATGGCATTGGGATGAGCTCATACTAGATCTGATAAGTCATGAGAGCACAGAGTAGAGATGGTCTGGTATATGTTGTCCTAAAAGTACGAATCTCGGAGCATCGTTGCACCATTAGGTGCTAAAACTCGATGTACCCAGTTGCGGCCCACTTTTTGGAAGTGAACCACTCGATTTCGTCCCTACATTATATCGGCATCGAACACGTCACCCTCCCTAGGAGAGGGGGTGAACTCAACAATGTATTGTTAAAATGAGAGACTGCCTGGATCTTTAATTTAAAGATCCTTGCTCCCTTCGGTAGATTTATACTTTGATTTGAAGCCATTCTTGTGATTATTGTGATTTTGCTATTCATTGTAAATGTTTGTAGGCCTACGTAGCCAAATTGTATCTATGATCGTATGCTATCCATTTATGTTTTTTTATATGTTCTGTTTATATCTGTAAAATAACCAATGATATCAAGCCACACCTGGCCATGATTACAGACACCTGTGTGTGTCCTTTGACACTATATAAACTAGTGACCCGCAGTGTTTTTCATTATACCCTGATGAAGACAGCTTGTCTGTCGAAATGTTGGTTAGGTTATTAGGTTATTGCATCTGAGCTCCTAGAGTGTGCGGCTCTCCTTTTCTTTTTCAAGTGTTCTACTCCGCTAGCCAGCACCTCGCCTAAACAGGTGTGCGTTTCTTTCGCCTCCGGATCAACAAGTGTGACAGTGAGTCAGCCGCCTTTGGCGTCGTACAGTATTCCCTGTCACCAAATACCAAGTCATAATGCTGTTATACACTACCGGTCAAAAGTTTTAGAACACCTACTCATTCAATGGTTTTTCTTTATTTTTTACTATTTTCTACATTCTAGAATAATAGTGAATACATCAAAATTATGAAATAACATATATGGAATCATGTAGTAACCAAAAAAGAGAGTTAAACAAATCAAAATATACTTTATATTTGAGATTCTTCAAATAGCCACCCTTTGCCTTGATGACAGCTTTGCACATTCTTGGCATTCTCTTAACCAGCTTCACCTGGAATGGTTTTCCAGCAGTCTTGAAGGAGTTCCCACATATGCTGAGCACTTGTTGGCTGCTTTTCCTTCACTCTGCGGTCCGACTCATCCCAAACCATCTCAATTTGGTTGAGGTCGGGGGATTGTGGAGGCCAGGTCATCTGATGCAGCACTCCATCACTCTCCTTTTTGGTCAAATAGCCCTTACACAGCCTGGAGGTGTGTTGGGTCATTGTCCTGTTGAAAAACAAATGATGGGATGGCGTATCGGTGCAGAATGCTGTGGTAGCCATGCTGGTTAAGTGTGCCTTAAATTCTAAATAAATCACAGACAGTGTCACCAGCAAAGCACCCCCACACCATAACACCTCCTCCTCCATGCTTTACGGTGGGAAATACACATGCGGAGATCATCCGTTCACCGACACAGCGGTTGGAACCAAATATCTCAAATTTGGACTCCAGACCAAAGGACACATTTCCACCGGTCTAATGTCCATTGCTCGTGTTTCTTGGCCCAAGCAAGTCTCTTCTTCTTATTGGTCTCCTTTAGTAGTGGTTTCTTTGCAGCAATTTGACCATGGCCTGATTCACACAGTCTCCTCTGAACAGTTGATGTTGAGATGTGTCTGTTACTTGAACTCTGTGAAGCATTTATTTGGGCTGCAATGTCTGAGGCTGGTAACTCTAATGAACTTATCCTCTGCAGCAGAGGTAACTCTGGGCCTTTCATTCCTGTGGAGGTCCTCATGAGAGCCAGATTCATCAAAGCTCTTGAAGGTTTTTGCGACTGCACTTGAAGAAACGTTCAAAGTTCTTGACATTTTCCGGATTGACTGACCTTCATGTCTTAAAGTAATGATGGACTGTCGTTTCTCTATGCTTATTTGAGCTGTTCTTGCCATAATATGGACTTGGTCTTTTACCAAATAGGGCTATCTTCTGTATACCCACCCTAACTTGTCACAACACTACTGATTGGCTGAAACGCATTAAGAAGGAAAGAAATTCCA